>NC_090266.1:395126668-395429699 GCF_040414725.1 Anabrus simplex | reverse complement strand
AGGTTTTTCAGATGTTGTAGGTAAAAGTACAGTGACTATGGGGAAATTGATGATATCCATTCTGGAGGTGAAGGTAACGACCCCATAGTCAATACTGCACCTAGGCTGACAAAATATCTGTAGTACCCACCGCCAATTGGATTTAGGTTCCAGTGTATGGGACCCACAACAGGATTACTTGATACCAGAACTGAAGAAAAATGAAATGGCGTATGGCTTATAGCGCCGGGAGAGTCCGAGGACAAGTTCGGATCGCCATATGCAGTTCTTTTTTATTTTACTCCCGTAGGCAACCTGCGCGTCCTGATGAGGATGAAATGATGATGAAGACGACATATACACCCAGCCCCCGTGCCAGCGAAATTAACCAATGATGGTTAAAATTCCCGACCCTGCCGGCAATCGAACCCGGGATCCATGTGATCAAAGGCCAGTACGCTAACCATTTAGCAATGGAGCCGGAGGAGAACTGGAAATGTTCCTAAGGAAAGCAGCACGATTTGTTCTGGGTGATTTCCGACAAAGGATTAGTGCTACGAAAATGTTGCAAACTTTGAGGTGGGAAGACTTGCGAGTAAGGAGACGAGAGGCTCGACTATATGGTATTGTTACGTGCTCAAGCGACCGCCAGCCTTGTCGCAGCCCCTTCGGTATTGCCTGGAAGGGGATGACTAAGCCATCTCGGACAACTTCCCAGCCCACCCGAGGACATGCAACGGCCCTTCCTCTGTTGTTTCCTTCACCTAGTTTCTCCATGCGATTTCTAGAATATATGACGGGATAGTTCGATCTCCAGCCGAACCCTGAATGTTCTAGTGGCCCAGCATCGAGGTATAAATATAAGGCCCCTGCGAGCGAGCTGTTGTTGTGGTGCGAAGAGACCAGTGACTGTGTAACTGGAGGCGACAGAATGGTAGGCTGTACTGTGTGTTCGTGTAATTCTGTGGACTGAGAATCTCCGTGAGCCAGCGAGGAAACGCGCTATCGTGAGTGCGAGGATAAATGGACCTGTGTTAATGTTCACCGTTGTGAGTATCGTCCCTCTGTTGAATACTGTGGAGCTGTTTAGTCGTTCTCTACATGGGACTGTGTGGAATACATCTGTGGAGCCGAACCAACGAACTGTCGTCGTGTGTGGCACTGTGTTCCAAATCCAGCTGTC
Source organism: Anabrus simplex (assembly GCF_040414725.1). Classification (NCBI taxonomy): domain Eukaryota; kingdom Metazoa; phylum Arthropoda; class Insecta; order Orthoptera; family Tettigoniidae; genus Anabrus; species Anabrus simplex. The sequence goes on along the minus strand of NC_090266.1, from coordinate 395,428,537 downwards.
TTTTTAGGGAAAGTGAAAGTGAGGATTAGCGTCTCAGGTAAAGGCACAGGCTGGACGCTTGCTGCGCCATAAGGTAGAGAGATTCGTAAATAGGCTGGTAGCCTAATTAGTGTGGCCATTCATAACTTGTTAGAATTGCTTGTGTTTAAATATGTGTGCGTGCATTTATGATGACATCCTGAAATAAATTAGAGTAATGAAACAGATGGAGATTTATTTGTAACAGTACGTTTCGAGCTGTCAGTGGATAGATGGCGTGGAATGACATTTGTACATGAATGAGCTTGAGCGGAGTTTTCAAAGTAGAAAATACCATAATACGAAGATAAAGTTGGAATTCAAGTGGACAAGTTGGGGCAAATATATTGATAGAACGAGGAGTAAGGGATTAAAATAAGTTATCAAGGAATATGTTCGACAAATTTCCGAGATCTTCTAAAGCATTTAAGAAAATTCCAGGTAAATATCAGATAGGGAATCAGCCACCTGGGCGGCACCCTAAATGTAGATCATAAGTGATTGATTGATTGATTGATTGATTGATTGATTGATTGATTGATTGATTGATTGATTGATTGATTGATTGATTGATTGATTGATTGATTGATTGATTGATTGATTGATTGATTGATTGATTGATTGATTGATTGATTGATTGATTGATTGATTGATTGATTGATTGATTGATTGATTGATTGATTGATTGATTGATTGATACCTGCTCGGCACCGAGTTCAGTTACTGGGTTCGTCATTGATATTGATGTGATTGATATGAGTCCCTGCGGTATGTGTTCTTAGCCACAGGTCTTACCAGGTAGACTTTACACACATGCTTAGAATATGGAGGTATTGGCCATAATGCCTACGCTACTGGATTTACGGTCGACCCACATACGGTTAGTACCGACTTGGTCCGACGGTCAAAATATTCCGAAGATATTTTTGTTCTGTTAGGAAAGGTTTCGGTTGAACTAGTCCGACGGGTAGTTGGCAGATAGAGGTAGGAATTCACGAATGGATTGCTAACCAAACCCCCACCCCTCAAAAACTGCCTCATTCCTCTAGACTCATTGTCAGTTATCAGGCAGTCTCAGTGCAGTGTAGTACTAGTAGACGTGTAAAATGTTTTCTATGTTAAGTGAGAGGGGCTTTAAGTTTTTAGTTCCTGAGGGATTTATAGCCCTATTAAAACAACGTGCGTGTTCTGACAGCTCGCATCACGTGGAGCCGAGCGAAGGAGCGGGAGCGCTGTGTTGCCACATGATCCGGCTTGAGTTACTACAACTACAGTACAATGAAAGTCTCTCGCTCTGTGCTAGGCGCTGCGGAAAATAAAATCCATGTACGGGAATCATGAAGGCGTTGAAATAAAATTAAATATTGTTGCTATTACTACAAAGTGGCTCAGCAATAATTTGCTCAGCTCAAACATCGTAAGACATACTCATAATTACCCACCTCAGAGGCTATTATCAGTCTATCTCCGGACAATAGATTTCATTTTTAGGTACATTTCAGCAGCTGAATGGCACTTTGACTGGCCTTCTGAACATACTGGATTCAAATCTGGGTGAGGATGGGAGAAATATCTAAGAGATTTTTTGTATACATAAAGAAGGGAAATCGCTCGGACCCTGTATTAGGCGTCGGCACAATTTAAGATGCCTGCTATAACTAAAATGCGAGTTGTGATAGTTAAAAGTCCATCTTTCACCTTATCGTTTCGAGCGCCTTTAAACTTGCGATCATTATTTATGGGACCTCTCTTTAGTGAATCCGAAGCAAAAGCACAGGTCGCGATTCTTAATTTCTAAAATCTCACATGCTTTGTCCAAAATTCAAAAAATCGAAGCCCGTCCATCCTAATGAGGAGGAAGCAAAGACGAAGAAAAAGAACAAGAAGAATGTATAATTATTATCTTAAGAAACGAAAAAATAAACATTGACATAATTTCGAAGGGTGCTGGTAACACCTATTATACTTAAATTCAACTATTAACTTTTCAAAGCATTTTCCAATTTTGCTGACTTAATGCTAAAACGAGAAAAACTGCATTAGGCCTACCAATTTTTGAGAAAAATCTGAAATTACATTTTATGAATATTATACAACAAACGCGCAAATAATTAGAATAAATTATAAAACTAACAGTAATTCACTTTTAAAGTATAATTATAACTATTTTTCAATATACAATGACCTCTTTGGTACTTTGTGTTAGAAACCTGTACAGAGAGGGAAATAATTTTCCCTCAGATATCCCAAAGGGCCATCAGTGGACTACATGAGCCAAAAAATACATAAACAGGTTAAAACATACTTTTACATTCATATGTATAGAGATTTTTGTACCAAATGAGGGAATATACGCAAGATTAATGCATTATTCTAATAATCTGCACACGTCTCTATGTAAAATTTACACTGCACTAAAATGCCAGTCTTGATAACTATACACTTATTATTAGCACTTAATAAAACGAACACAATAGCACTATACATATTTAGCTGGTTTAAAAAACACACTGCACAGATAATGATATCACTTAGAGCAGGCACTGTTATAGGTATAGTCCGGCCACATTGTGACGTACCTACTCTCGCACCACGGATATGTGCAGGGTCACCTTAATTTTAACATAAATAAATACTTGCTCTGCGCAACAGTTCAGTTTCTTAAATTTTATTTCATTCAATTTTTCTTTGGCTTCCGTAAGTTCAGAGTTCGTAAATACAATGACCTCTTTGGTACTTTGTGTTAGAAACCTGTACAGAGAGGGAAATAATTTTCCCTCAGATATCCCAAAGGGCCATCAGTGGACTACATGAGCCAAAGAATACATAAACAGGTTAAAACAGTAGTATTAGTAGTAGTAGCTCACTAATTGAACAATGACTTACCTGACTTTAACACTTCCTACAGTACTCCTTACATAAAGTTGAGTCGTAATTTCAATAGCAAAACCACCTTGGGTTACGTTCGTGGAGAGAATACACTGGGCGCCAGCCTTCAAACCTACGGATTGAAGACGATAGTCGATAATTAATAATAATAATAATAATAATAATAATAATAATAATAATAATAATAATAATAATAATAATAATAATAATAGGTAATGAGCCTCTAAATACTCCCAGAGGTGGGGTGATGAAACACTAACCATTAAGTACACTCTAACTTGGAAATTAAGGATCGTTAATAAGAATTTCTGCAATAACTAATTAAATAACTATTTATTAGGATGAAAAACGTGACGGCGTATTTACGAACTCTGAACTTACGGAAGCCAAAGAAAAATTGAATGAAATAAAATTTAATAAACTGAACTGTTGCGCAGAGACTTGAAGTAATTTATGCCATTAGCTCACCATTTGTAGACTCTGTTATCTGGATACGATCTATGTAGCAGCTGATGATTGATGGAACTCTCGTAGTAGTAGTAGTGGTAGTAGTAGTAGTAGTAGTAGTAGTAGTAGTAGTAGTAGCTCACACTAATTGAACAATGACTTACCTGACTTTAATACTTCCTACAGTACTCCTTACATAAAGTTGAGTCGTAATTTCAATAGCAAAACCACCTTGGGTTACGTTCGTGGAGAGAATACACTTGTATTCTTCCGTATTACAGCATTGTAGCGTAACTAAATACATAACAAAATTTCTCCTGTCCTATACCAGTAAAAAACCGGTCTCTCGTTGTCTTTAACTCTCGTCATTGAGATAATCAGCTCTCAATGAGAGTAATTTTGATTAGTGCTCTACCCAAATGTGACGTGAACCAAGTTAAGATCTTCAGCAGTTAAGACCTTCTCCGATGTCAAGACGTACAGCCCTCCTCCAATGTAATGATAGAATAGACTAGAACTCACCGATATACGCTCTCCAGCTCTTGTCGTTGATGTATATAGGCTCCAAAATCTTCCCCCATGTACCATACCACATGGTCCAGCAAGATCTGATGTACTAACCCTTCTCCCATCCATCGTTGTATTATCCATCATCTTGTTCCATAACGTCCATTCTACATAGGTTGAACTTTCCCGGGCAATCTAAATGTCATGTAGCAAACTTCTAAAAGTAGGAGTTAACAAGGCTATGGGAGGGGTAAGAACTCTTGCAAACTTCATGACGTCTTTTTCCTGGCAAAGGACTAAAATTAGCACGCTGAGTCCGGTCACCTGATCTCGGTTGCTGGAAATTTACTGCAAGCTATTAATATGAGTGATGTAATACGTTACTCAAGAATTCGTTCGTTCAGAATACGTTATAGCCGTGATACAAAGGAATGATAAGATGATGTGAAATAGATGACTAAAACCCTATATATAAACACAATAATAAAAAATGACCTACCTCTAATTAAATATGCACATTTTTCCAATTAATTACACAGTTGGATAATTTTGTATAAGCTGTGATGTTCCAAACATCACAATATTGGCTACGGTATACCAATCGGCAACGTAGAACTTGGACCGGCCCCCTCACGGAGCTTTAAGACAGAAAGGGTAGGAAGTGGGAGAGAGCTTATCTAGCTGCGATTGGCTTAAACGGGAGGCGTGTACTGGTTGCCATAGTAACTGCCATCCCTTACTACTACGCAAGGAGCTGTCAGAACACGCACGTTGTTTTAATAGCACTATAAATATTCAAAAGGTGACAAGACACAATCGTGTCAAATGTGGCGATCCTAATCTAACCTAAAGGTCAAGGCCAAAAGGCCACTACCTATATTTACTACATTTTCCTGTGTCATTTTATTGGGACAGTTGGTATAGTTTATGAGCAGACGATAAGACTTCTTCGATCCTTCGTTTTGATATTTTAGCATCGGACCTGTTCGATCACACCCCCTTTACTAATCGTTGGAGCAGCATTGGACCAACTCAACAACACCCGATCCCTACTTTCCTCATCCCTTCCCAACAAAACAAAGCTATCCCCACACAAGGTGTGAACGTTAAAAAAAAATATCGCCAATTTGAGCACCAAGAAGTTCATATCGGTAGGTTCCATGCCTGACCACCTGTTGCCCCAGGAATCACCCTGATACTCATTTCTGTTGTTGGCTGAGTAAACCTCAGAGCCATGGACTTTCATAGAAATGTTGGATTCATTTCAAATACACTTCCTGACTGGGAATTGAGCCATGTCATTCGAATGAAGAAAGTACACATGTAGCGACTCAGATAGGCAGGTACACATCAGTTTCTCTCGGGCCAAAGACTGCCATAGTTTAGTAGCGTTTTACTTAACTAAGAATTAGTACTTTCCCTACGCATATCAATATCTCTACAAGTTTTTTAGTTACCCCCAGTACAATGTTGTATTTTACATCACCTCCCCCACTGTCTCCTACAGTTAACAGGTACACTTCAAGGAACTGATGTGTGTTCACGCAAACAATTTACGATTCATCTATGTAATCACGTGAGTCGTGAGCGACTTTTCCATGAGTGTTCCTTAGAATCCTACATGCACTTTTCCATATAGTTCTCTTACATGTCTAGCACAGAGGTCATTAAATTCCGAAACGGAATGACAATTAAGTGACATTCTTTCATGTAATCTGCACATGACGGACCTCGGTCAAATACCAGGTGTATGCATACGGTTTTTTTCTGGTTTTATGGTAAAGAAAACGCATAATTTTCAACGGAAATTCATTTTTTGTTTACTCAAAATATTGGCCATCGGCTTCTACACACTTCGCCCATCTTTCAGGTAAGTTATTAATAACATACCAGGAAAACTGCTTGTCTTTCGCGGCAAACCATTCGTCGAGCCATGTTCTAACTTCCTCGAAATTGCTGAAGTGCTGCTCTGCAAGCGCGTGCCCCACTGATGCGAAGAGGTATTAGATAGCGCCAGGTCAGGGCAGTACGGCGGGTGCGGCATATTGTCCCATCCCAGCGATTTCAAGGTGTTTTTCACTGGTCTTGCTGTCTGAGTCGGCGCCTCGTCGTGAAACAAAATCACTTTGCCATGTCTTATGACCAATTCCGTTCGTCCTTCGATCAATGCGTGATTTAAAATAATAATTTGTTGGCTATAGCATTGTGCATTAACGATTTCGACAGGCTTCAAGAGTTCATGATACACAATACCGCTCTGGTCCCACCAGACGACGGAGCGATTTGACCTTGGTGATGAAGGACCAGCTTCGCCAGGTGAAAGCCACGAGTTTCTCCGCTTCGGGTTTTCAAAATAAATCAATTTTTCGTCACCCGTCACAATTCGGTACAGAAATGATATTCTTTCGTGGCGTTGAAGCAGCATTTCACGAGTGACTTTGCGGTTTTCCATTTGCGGGTTCATTCAAATCGTGTGGACCCGTTTACCGAGTTTATTGATCTCCATTGCTCATAAACGTCCGCTGATTGTTTTTTGTGGCATATTTAATGCTTGTGCCAATTGCTGTTGAGTTTGTGCCCAGAGCGCGCACTGTCTTTCACATTAAAATCACCACGTTTAATTTGTCGAAATCATGTCTCACATGTTCTGATCGATGGAGCGTATTCACCATATGTTTCTACCAGCAAACGATGATTTTCCACCGCCTGTTTCTTTGGATTAAAGAAGAAGAAAAGAAATACTTGCCGCAAATGTTCTTTTTCAGGCACAAACGTCGACATGATCACTGAACGATAGGCTACAACACAGACGCTAGTGTTTGGCGAACTCAAGTTGTGTGTGTTAGTATGTTAACGTCAGACGAGCTAACTGATGTATGTGTCAAATTCATACGCTGCGTACAGTTTACTGCCGCTATCCCTTAGTGAAACCAGAAAAGAGATGCATACACCTGGTATATACAGAAGTTTTCACAATTCCTCAGTAATATTCCCTCGTCTGTGCTACTTACAATGCGCATTGTCGTACTGATTAATTTATCTTAAGACGTGTGTATCCACGTCTTCTGCTACCCCTGTGCAGGATCCAGTATTTGGTGGACCCATGTATAATGGTGTGAGATAAATTTATTTTGAGATCTGAAGTAAAGAATTCTTCGCTGTTCGGGCAAAAAGCCATATCTCGCAATGTCCTTCCTATCCATTATTTGACTTGAGAATGGCCACGCCTCCCAGCCATATATCGATACGCAGTCCATCAGAACAATTTTCGTTGTGGTCATTTTCGTATGCTGACGTCTAGAGGAAAGTACACCTTAAATAAATTATTCCATAGGAGTTCGTAAATCAATCGTGCAAATTTACATTCCTAGAGTGCGGTACGGTAAGGTTCATTTCTCTTTGCACGTAGACATAGGAAAATGAACACAACGAATATTGTTCTAATATCCACATATCCATATGTGGCTGCGAGGCGTGACCAGTCTTAAGATAAATAATGGATAGGAAGAGCACAGGTAGATATGACATTTTGACCGAACAGTGACGAATTATTCGAAGCCTGTGTTTCCCAAGTACTTAGATTATCAGAAGCCATAATTTTCAATGTTTCCAAGTACAGTAGTAAGATTGGTGGAAGCCATCATTTTCATTGTTACGTAGTTACAGTTGAAATACTTGGACAATTCATTCGAGGATCGAGAAGGTAGTGACTGATGATGTTCGCGAGTAATTATCTTGCTCAAGATTTGCTATATAACAGTGGTTCGTAATCGTTACATTAGTGTAAGAATGATCGGAAGTAAATATTAAAAGATCACCTACTACATTTTTGTAAGTAAGATACCTGACATTATATTCGTGGTCTTTGTGAGGAGTGTAGAACTATACAGATAACCTGAATCCCTTTGTTGACCCACTCAAAATGGCCACCTCTGTTGATAGAGGTCGGCATCTATCGAATTCATTGAATGAAAAAATCAATGATATTTCTCCTCAACAGACACCAAGTAAGCCAACAAATAATAACACCACCGTAAATAACCCTCCACATCCTAACAGCGCATCAGGTAACCAAATGACAACCGTCACAAGTAGGCCTAGTAACGAACGTAATTCAAGCTTAAGCTATTCTGCTGCAATACAGTCGTACCCCTCCAAGGAACAAGCTATTGTAATCGAATCTCATGATGGGATCAGTATCAAGCATTATGTGCTAGCTATAGGTAAACTTACAACCCCTAGCAACATTCGGTTTGTTTCACGTATATCGAACGGAAGGATATGCATCTTTCTCTCTAGTAAGAAAAATGTTGAAGATCTGATATTGACAAATTCTAAGATCTTAATAAACAATGTATCACTGGAAATACGACCCCTTCTAACAAAAAACAAGCGTATTATATTATCCAACGTCTGTCCTGTGATCCCAAACTATGTTATTGAAGAGGAATTGTTAAAACTCGGTGTGAAAATCATGTCCAGGATTACCCCAATCAGAGCAGGTTTGTCAATTCCACGATTCTCCCACATTTTAAGCTTTTGATGACAAATGTACATTCAAAATGAAGACTTTGATAAATTCCCGAATCCCTTCATCTCTAATACAATTGTACAAACTACTGGATTATCTATCATCCGACTCACCCACTTGTTTTCTTTGCCATACCGAAGGACATCTGGCCAAAGATTGTCCTAACAACGTATCACTTCCAAAAGATGAATCCTCTTCGAATCATTTTCCTCAGCTCCATTAGATTTCACAAAAGCTACAGGTCGAAAACCCCAAAACAGACATCGGTACTTCTAGCTCTCTCCCAAAAGATAGGCCTATTCAAGAAGTCACTTCACTGACCAAACCTGACTTAGCACTTAGCCAAGTCTGTAATGATCCTCCCTCCTCCAGAATTCAAATTGAGAGAGAAATTGCAGCACCTATGGAAACACACGCCACCCCTACAACAGCGAATTTTACTGGATGTAAAAGGCCAATTTCACTAGCTAGTAGTGAAACAACTAATCCAAATCTTATTGATAGCAACAAATCCATACTGGCCCCTCCTGAACAAATCGAAAACCGTAGGACAAATCACACTTCCAAGAAACCCAAGACAGACACGCAAAAATCAATAAGTGATATGATCCTGCCAGTAAAACAAGTTCTGGAAGCCGACCCATCAATATTCCCCCTCAGCTACCTACAGCTCCAATCCTTCTTTGAAAATACAGTTGGTGCCAAGGACATATCAGCAATTGCTTCAAACTACACACAAGACATAGAAGGTCTTTCTAAAGCCCTTTAAAAACACTATCCTTACTATACCGATAAAATCATAAAGAACAAAGGCACTCGAATAGTAAAAAAACTACTGAAATCCGCCAGTCAAAGTGAAGACCCAACGCATATCAATGTAACGCCAGACTATTCCAGTGACGACAATTCCCTCCCAGTATAACAATGGAGATAAACCTCGTACTGCTTTTGATCATTATTATGACAACATTACTACAATGGAATCTTCACAGTTATCGATCACAGTTAGAATATCTACAACTCTACAATTGTAAGGATGCCAACATCGAAGTTAGATAGTCTCTGCATAGTCACTTTTGGTCAGAACGGACTATCAACGTGGGAATTTGCCATACGTTATGATGTGAATCATATATGAATAACGATAGTGCTGAGGGCTCATATGGCACGAGTCAATCTAGGGTAGCAACTGTAGCTGATGGCCACTATTTGTGACCTTAGATTCGTTGGAAAATGGAGACAATGCTATTATTCTGAATAATGATTACTTGGAGGCTACGGACCATCGTGTGTCTACCCAAACCGTAACAAACTGGTTACATGTTGACACTCCTTACCTCGACGACCATTGATAGACCCGCTCTTGCAACTCGACATCATAGGGTATGTTACTAAACAATGTTGAGCACTGGCGCAGGGGTTGCCGACGCATGTCACAAATGCCTTCTTTATGACGATCATCGGCGAGTAGTTTATAGAGAATAGAAATCCTGTACCTCCGTAGACACAGCGATTATTACAATGTTATGTTCAGTCATGGCTTGGGATAGTATTACATGGGGTCAGCGTCTGACTTCTTGACGTTCACGGCTTTCTCAAGGATTGGAAATAGCAGGATAACAGTATCTAATCAACTATGAAATCGCATCGTGGCTGTTTGAATAATAATTAATTACAACGGATGAAAATTTCCACGCCCTTGAAGGTAGCCATTTGACAATTTCTCTGACCAAGGTCAATATCGTCTCACAAGGGAGATCTCGTTACTCTACGAGCGTGCCTGGGATCGATTAAAACAAGCTAATATTAAACGACCTGATAGGCTACGAAGTCTGAAGCACAGACAAGTAATTGCCATTAACAATTCAGACAAATTGGAATAACAGTGGCTTGGAGGGTCCGTAGATATTATGCCAAGAAGGATAAAAGCCTGCGTCGCTGCAATGTGATGTGTTACTGGTTATTACTCATGCTGAGATTGACAATAGCAGCTGCGACACTAAGCAAAATTCAGAGGTCATTGCTGATTAAATTAGTATTCTATTCATATGATAGGAGATGTACAATTGCTCTTTCCAGTCGTGTAAGTCGGTATAGATGGATCACCCATAACATACAGCTTTAGGATGACGACGACTTATGATGCAACTATTGATTCCCGTCGTAGTCGATGAGAGGTTATTTCTGAATATTAGTAGTTTCTCGTGGTCTCCTTCTCGTAGTTGGTATTCAATTCATTTGACTTCCTTCACCTTGTACGAGTAGATAATTAAATAAACATTATTTATTTTTTAAAGGAACTTACTGCTATTGTTGAAAAGAATTTCATATTGTTAAATTCACCGTAATTGGAAACAGATTAAGAACATGATTATATATGCCAAGCTGATACTGTTGCTAAATCATTCTTGTGCCCGATTCAGACCCTTTAGACATGGGGTAGTATGTTGAAAGAAACCAGTTTATAGCGAGAAGAAGTGTACCCTAGGCTTAAAACCTTGATCGTGTCCTAACTTGAGCGTCGGGGTTCCATTAACACCCCATTCAAATTGGGAAGGGGACATTAAAAGAGAAAACTGCGAGAATAGGAGGATAAGTAATAATTCAAATTGAAACAAATTATTCATAATTCATTTTACAACTTTTTGTCCAGTAACAGTCTTCAATGTAAGAATAGTTTTGTGACAAGAGAGCACTGAAAGACTGAACATGCGACCAGCTGTATTCTACACAGTCACCTTACCCAACCTACACTCTATAGAACTTGTACAAACTTCCACCTTAGCAATGCTTTGGAATTGCACTTGTATGTAGGTGTCTCTGAGTGAAGACAGCTTTGATATCAAGACGACATACCATTCACTCCCAACCTAGTCCATGACTGGAATTCAAGGAATTCACGCTGCTGGCTTTTCATCTTACTTAGTGTTATAATGAACATCTCTGTTAGAGATACTCTGAAGTATTCTCCAAGAAAAAAGATATAAGAAATAAAATTAAGGATATCGTCTCTAGACCTCTTCCGGGCACAAGGAAACTATAAGTTGAAAGAGAAACAATGTACCTACTAGTACCAAGAGTGAAGAAACTATTTGCAATGCTGCTACTTGGCATTTTAATTCTAGGACAAATATTTCAAATTAAAGATGTATAGTCGCCCAAAAACCTTGAACGCATGGTGTTGTATGTTCCTCGCATTCTATGTTTTATCAGACGTACTTTTAATTACGATCAAAATGTATTTCAAATTTCATGTAGATACAAACACTGTGGGTAACCACATCAAACATTATATCCATAGGTTCAATTTTTTTTCTGCGCTCATTCTTTTTTTTAAGTTACTGTACTATAGACACGAAGCAGCTTTTTTTAACAATTGAATAATCCCAATTTTTACCGTCTAGTGCGTAATGTATGGCTGACAGCAGCCTCATAGTATCACGCATGCCATGTTTTCACCATGTAGCATTCCATTTCACTCAGTGGTATTATGGAATAATACTGTGTTTTTCCACGTTTCTACCATGAATATTATGCACAGTGTTTCTGTTTTACAGCCACTGATCCACTTCTGACCGAATCACCGTTGCAGCGACCTGAGGTCTTGATGCCTGCCCGCGAAGATTCCACGGATCCCATGCACCGTCACTCTGCTGTGCTGACCACATTCGTAAGGAATTTTCTAATGTTAATTCTAGGACAAATATTTAAAATTAAAGATGTATAGTCGCCCAAAATCCTTGAACGCATGGTGTTGTATGTTCCTCGCATTCTATGTTTTAACAGACGTACTTTTAATTACGATTAAAATATATTTCAAATTTCAGGTAGATACAAACACTGTGGGTAACCACATCAAACATTATATCCATAGGTTCAATTTTTTTCTGCGATCATTCTTTTTTTTAAGTTACTGTACGTAAGTAAATTTCTTATAATGCATCTTTAATACCATTGCACAATGTCTAATGATTCTTAGAAATGTTCTACCACTTAAATTATTTTCGTTTCCCTGGCACATTTTGAACATACTTCCTCCTCTTCTTCTTCTTCTTCTTTTCTTCTTCTTCTTTTACTTCTTCGTGGCTCTTTCCCAATTTCCTGGGTTCCGAACTTTGTGTGAACTTAGCACAGTTTTACGCCAAAATGCATTTTCTGACAGCATCCCTACGTGGAGGAAAGTATTCACTATTGCGCATTTCTGTGGTTTGTAACGTGATGTATATAAATGAAGAAAAATCAAACTCAAAATCAAATCTTCATAATTAGTCAGTAAAATGTCACATTATCTCCAAGAAATATTCTTTGGTGATGGTGAATTCTGGCATACACGGAAACTTTTAATTTGCTTTTATATGACATACGAAAAATGTTAGTTACAGTATTATTGTTCTGAACCGACGATTGATTAATGTAATAAATATCTCTGGCGTAGATACACAGAACCTATGCTCCAATAATAAGGTGTGGGAAGTAATCGAGGAGATCATTTCTAGAAGACCTCTTCCAGATACAAGGAAACACAAACTTGAAAGAGGACAATGTACACAGTAGTAGAAAGAGCAAGAAGTGTACGTGGAAAAGTGCTACTAAGCAATCAAAGATTGACTGTGACGCCAAGGGAGGCGTTTTGCTGTTGTGCCTTATCACACCAGTTGCCGGATATTATGTTGTCCAATTTCAGTCTTCCTCTATAAAAACCTTACAATGCAAATTCACTGGGTTTATGCAATTCTGCCCCAGTGCTTTTCAACGAACTCACAGTCATCAATCAAAAATATGAATCTTACTGTATTCCTTGATTAAATATTTTACCATATGGAACAGGTAGAATCAGTTTGTTTGTTTCTTTATAACCCAAAGTATAATTTCATTTTATTGGAAATTTGCGCAATAAAAATATCTGTCACATGAATACAAATAAGACAACTATTTTAATGTAGTATACTGATGTAATGTATAGTAAATCATAGAGTCAATGTTGTCCTTTCCGTTCCTACATTTGGCTGTTGGAATAACCTTCCTTGTTTGGTTACTTCGAGAGTTTATATTACCTCAGTGTGCTGTCTATAGTATTGACATTTCTTTAAGTTTCTGAATTCGTTTGGTTATAAACTTAAACTATTTCTGCATACACTAACAGTATTCATTTTTATTTACTGTATTTATTGATGACACAAATTTTGTACTGAAGTATCCTCAATTTATAACAGACGTTATGAATGAATGGTCTCAACCTACAGTTACGGAACTCCAGCAGCTGAGGAAAGAACATTCTACCTGTCGGGTCCTTAAACATTTCACGTGCAATTTAACAAGGTGTATGAATAAGTCTTTCCCGGTACCACTCAGAGATGGCGCCAGCGAACAGTACGCAGCGTATGAATTTGACACATACGTCAACATACGTCAGTTTGTTCGTCTACCAACACATCCAAGTTGAGTCCGCCAAACACTAGCGTCTGTGTTGTATCGTTCAGTGATCATGTCGATGTTAGTGCCTGAAAAAAAACAATTGTGGCACACATTGCTTTTCTTATTTGATCAAAAGGAGAATGCCATGGAAAATCGTCGTTTGCTGGTAGAAACAAACGGTGAACACGCTCCTTTGATTAGAACATGTAAGACATGTTTTTGACCATTTAATCGTGGAGATTTCAATGCTTTGTATCTGGTGGCACCAGAGCAGTATTGTGTATTATGAACCCTTGAAGCCCGGCGAAACCGTTAATTCACAGCGCTATCGCCAACAAATTATTAATTTAAATCACGCATTGATCGAAAGACGACCGCAATGAGACATAAGATATGGCAAAGTGATTTTGTTACAAACTATGCGCCGTCTCAGACAGCAAACCAGTGAAAGACACCTTGAAATCACTTCGATGTGACATCCTGCCGCACACGCCGTACTGCCCCGACCTGGCGCCATCTATTACCTCTTCGCATCAATGGGGTACGCGCTCGCAGAACAGCACTTCAGCAATTTCGACGAAGTTTTAAAATAGCTGGACGAATGGTTTGCCGCAAAAGACAAGCAGTTTTTCTGGCATGGTATTCATAACTTACCTGAAAGACTGTCGAAGTGTGTAGAAGCTGATTGCCAATATTTTGAATAAACAAAAGATGAATTTCCCTACAAAATTACGTGTTTTCTTTACCACAAAACCCGGCAAAGACTTGCATACACCTGGTAATTACATTAGGAATAATAATAATAATAACTAAAACATTGAAAACAACACTAATAATCTATATTCTAATTACCACTGCTATTCCGTTCTTCCTTGTAGTATGAATAACAGATTTATAGCCCATACCTAACTATTTAGCCTTAGTCTGCCCTGCATGTATTTCATGATTTTACAATTTTCTTGTGTATACTAAATTACTAATGGTAACTTACTGAGATTACTATGCTCAGTCCATTTTTTGTTTATCATTCTGATGATTCTATAACAATTCTCATCCTGAAATAACACGTGTCGTCCATTACACTTCACAAATTTCCTTCTAATCGGTAGATTTTCTTTACAAGATCTCGGTAAATGAAATTCTTCCCTATTATCACCATAGAGAAGCCATCTTACTGCATCCTTTTCCCCGTACTATCCTTTTTTTATAGGTTCACATCATCCGCCAAATTTGACCTCGGGTTCCTCTTCTACTAACATTCGCAATAGTTATGTTCACACCATGACTTACCCCATTGGATTCTGGGAGGGCAACCCTGCTCCTGCATTCGGGCACTAACTACTGCCTTTGAATATCCCGAGGTCGTTACAACAAATTAATTTCATTTTTTGTTCCGTATTGACAAATTTTCATTAAATGACTACTCATTACAACTGAATAGTTGACTGTAGTATTGAATAGGTGGTCGTATGTTGAACAAAGTTCACTTTGTAGGAAAATATTTGATTATAAATATCCTTAAATCATATAATAATTGCTTACACAACAATATCTGAACACTCTCGAAGTCCTTCTCCCAATAATTTCCGAATCCGAACTCCTCTATATTCTACCAGAACATCTGCAGTTTTCGCTCGTGTATTATTCATGCTCAAGTGGTGTTCTACATGTTAAAGGTTAGCCTTCTGACTTAAAGGAAAGTTATTCTATCTTCTTGTCCTAGGAATGACTATCACAGGTATTTTCTCCTCAAGAGGACTCCAGAGAACACATTATATCTGTTTACGTACTGGAACTTTTAAGAAAGCTATTCGTTATTTGAATCATGGGATACTATTTTGGTATAGAAATGTAACTTGTATTTTAAAACTTTTTTTAAGTATATACGGTTACGAAGTGGAGAAATCTGTACAGAAATGCTGTATAAAAATGGTAACATGCTCCTTTCCTTTCTTTTAGATGTCGTCGGGTCTGAAGTCACCTGAATACCCACCAAGTCCTCCAGGATCCCCACCACCTCTTCTTCCCAGCAGGAGCAGACCTGTGGCAACATCTGTAGCAGACAAGGCACCTTCAAGCGCTCCCAGCACTGCCTACACTCTGAACGGTTCTCTGCGGAAAGAACACATCATCTCGGATACAATACCTGGCCCGGAAAGCTGCGTATGAATAAGCCCAAAATTTCATGTTCACACAGGGTAATGTTATAAGATCAAATGATGCGGGTTCGTCGACGACAACAAGAAAATTTGGCCCCAAAATTAAAAGGGAAATCAAAATTATATTTCCATGGATATAGTACTCATATTTTGTTCCTGATGGAGTTATCTTATATTCAATGAACATTCCCTTTCTGTCTGTAACAAATAGCTAAACTTTATAGATCATTATGGCAAATGTTGGCAGAGTTCATTTCTTTCTTTGGACATGTTCCTTCATACCTGTTCTGGACATATAAATAAAGTGACTCCACCTGAATTCTTAATGTCTGTGCAGGAGACGCTGTGCAATGGCCTTTATGTGGACATATTTGTGCACCATATTTTTCCTTGTGGAGACATTTTGGCTGGTAGTATTTCAACCATAATATGCTCTTTTAAATCAAATATGAATTAAAAAAGTGAAGGCATAAACTGTACTGATGTAAATCAGGGGCCAAAACCGTGATAATAGGTTAACCAAATGAACATATGTGTGTGTGACAGGTGTTGGATCATGTGACTTTAAGTGTGTCAATTATCAAACGTGCTCTAGCAACAACTCAACATGATGCTTATTGGTAAATGATCATGTAAAGAAAAAAGCAACACGTATACAATTGGCGTTCTAACTAAATGATTAAATGTACGCTCTGTATAAAAACAATAAAATAAGGGTGGCAATTTGCTCTAATGATCATTCTGTTTCTTTCCTTTCCTTTTCTCCTCTTCCCTAAGTGGGATAATAACACTTACTCCTTGAAGTAGCTACTTAGAATAATGTGCAGAGTTACTGCAATTCCAGTGGCAATGTTCTGATTATGGGGACTTGTTTGAAACACTTTCCTACACTCATCGAACAAAAATGTTCGTAAGGTAAGTGAAAGTATGGAGCAAAGCTTCCTTCTGCTTCTTTCACCATTGCATAACAGGAGTAGCGAGGCTCATTCTTTCGGACGTAGATACGCTCGCTCAGAAATATCAAGTATCAAGTCACGTAAATTATTGCGTAACGATCAGGAAGAGCACTTCTTCAAAACAGTTGTAAAAAAACATGATTATAAACTTATTACGACAAATAGTTTGTTACACAAACATTATCTAGAAACGAATTTCATAATAGTTCTAGATTCCGAACAGGACAATAATGTAAAAAAAATTTGCCTTAAAAATAAATCTCCGAGTAAGGAATGTTTAATATCCTACCAACTGGTCTTCTACCCATATTTTCTGCTTTCAAAATGGGTAGGTGGGAGGTATTCTTCGTACACTTACAACCTTAAGTTTTTCGAGGACAGTCAACTACAAGTCATTTGTACGGAGCAGTATTCCAAACACTTCATTTTAGTCAGAAGCTTGTGACGATATCTCGAAGCTACAGTGTCATGTGTCTGGTGAAAATTAAATGGCGTATGGCTTTTAGTGCCGGAAGTGTCCGAGGACAAGTTCGGCTCGCCAGATGCAGGTCTTTTGATTTGACTCCCGTAGGCGACCTGCGCGTCGTGATGAGGATGAAATGATGATGAAGACGACACATACACCCAGCCCACGTGCCAGCGAAATTAACCAGTGTTGGTTAAAATTCCCGACTCTGCCGGGAATAGAACTCGGGACCCCTGTGACCAAAGGCCAGCACGCTAACCATTTAGCCATCGAGCCGAGCATGTGTCTGGTAACAGCTGAGAAGAAGAGGACTCGCCATTATATTTGAGTGATTAAGTTCACTCCATGATATAACTGACGTAACCTTTCATAAATTTAATAATAATAATAATAATAATAATAATAATAATAATAATAATAATAATAATAATAATAATAATATCCGCCAGTGCCGGTCCCAAGCCCGGGGCTTCATCTCGCAAGTGATGAGGAAGGAGGAGGGGGAGGAGTAACACCTCGTAAAAAAACCAGGGTTCATCTGGCTCCGGATGATAGCACCCTGTAAGGGCCCCTGTCTGGGTTACAGACGAAGAAGGCGATCAACAGCTTTCACAGAAATAGAATACCCTCAATAACCTCAATGGTGTTGAAAGTGAAGAATAATCTATCCCCGACAGTTGAGCTACAATCCAGATACATCTGCTGGAAAGGAGCAACCCTAAGGCTTACAACTTTAGTGGTATCATGAGCTGACCCTGGTCGGCTCCCCCAACAACTCCCATTAACTCGCATGATGGAAACATTTCTTACGGAAACTACTCCAGGTGGCAGCCTCAAGAGGAAATCCACCACTGCTACAAGCAGTGCATTTGGGCCATCGGATTCTGGAGAGCCCAAACCACCATGCATAGATGAGTCGGAGCATCTAGGAAACCCATTGCCATCAGACACATCCAGACTGAACACAACAAAATTAAAACCTAAACGGAAACACTTTTTTGGCACGCTGAACATAAATTCACTCCTAAAAACAGGAAAACTTAAACAACTTACAGACGTAATGGACCAGCAAAATATTCTGATCATGGCACTTCAAGAAACAAGATTCATGGATGACATCGCGATGGAATCAAGCAACTATAGAATCCTGAAAGGCAAGGTTGGCATAAGGATCATGAATAATATGCCACACTTAGGAACAGCATTTGTAATCAATAAAAAGATTCTAAATTCGGTTATAGACTTCCAGTCTCCAAATGGAAGGCTCTCACTACTAACCATTAAGTGTGCAAAGAAAATATACACCCTCATTAATGCTCATGCGCCAATTAATGACGACAATCGAACTAACCCACAAAAGGTAGATGATTTTTGGGAAGAATTAGAATTGGTGACATCAGAAATTCCTGATAATCATGTGAAAATACTACCTGGGGATTTCAACGCACAGGTAGGACGAGAAAAAGTCTACAAGAGAATAGTGGGGGATTTCCCAGCTCATAGAAGAACCAACAGAAATGGGCAAAGACTTATAGAGTTCTGTAGGAACTTTAATTTGAAACTGATGTCCATTCATTTCAAGAAGCTTCCTAGGAAACAAACGACGTGGGCATCACCAAACAAACTATTAGGAGAATATCAAATTGATCACGTTGCAATCTCCCATAGAAGTCAAAAAGAAATCATGAATGTTAAAGTTAAGAAAGGAGCCAACATAGACACAGATCACTATTTAACAATCATCAAGATAAAGTTTATTCCCAGCAGCAAGAAGAAACGCACAAACAACAGAGTACTAAGATTCGACGCTCAAAAGCTGAAACAGAACAGCAACAAGTACCAAGAACTGACGAACATTGAAACAACTGAATGGAAGCAAATGCAGCAGACCATGATAGGAGCAGCCAAAGAAACAGCATTACTCAATAAAACACGAAAACATCCATGGTGGAATGAAAGATGTGAACAGGCAATATCACTCAGACTACAAAGATGGAAGAAGTGGTACTCATCAAAGAAAGAGGAAGATTACAACAGCTTCAAAGAACAAAGAAAATCAACAGCAAAAATCATAAGAGGAGAAAAAAGAAAATTTGCGAAAGAACAACTGGCTGCAATAGAACAAAACGTCCAAAAGAATAACACGAGGGACTTTTACAAGACATTTAAGAGGAGTCTTTCTAAATACCAACCACCGAGCTTGTGTTTCAAGAAAGAGGATGGCACCATCGCAACAAACAATGAAGAAAATTGCCAACTGTTAGCAGAATACTTTAAACAGCTACTTAACTGCCCAGTTCCAGAGGAGAAGCTCGCCACAGAACATACTCAACAGAACCCAGACTCCACACCGCCAGATGAAACAGAAATCACAAATCTAATCAAGAAGCTTAAGAACAACAAAGCAGCTGGTGAAGACTCAATAACGAGTGAACTATGGAAGCATGTGAGCCCCCAAATGATCAAGAACCTATGCCAGTTAATGCAAGAAATCTGGAACACTTGTAAGATTCCTGATGATTGGAAATTAGCCTTAATACACCCACTACACAAGAAAGGGGACAGAACAGATGTCAGCAATTACAGAGGCATCTCACTCCTTCAAGAGACATACAAGATACTATCTATGGCATTGCTATCAAGGTTAGAACAACAAGTTGAACACAAAATTGGCGAATACCAGGGAGGCTTTCGGAAGGGACGATCATGTATGGAACAAATTTGGAACCTTAAGACAATACTGAAGGACAGAGTTGCCAGGGGCAAGAAGTATGTAGCAGTTTTTGTTGACTTTCAAAAAGCATATGATTCAGTTGATAGGAGCACATTGTTTAACATCCTTAGAGAAATGGGTACAGATAACAAGACATTACAACTAATAAAGGAGACCTTAACAAACACATATTCAAAGGTTAAGTTTATGGGAGAGATATCTGAACCCTTTGAAATCAAGACAGGTGTAAGGCAAGGAGATTGCCTATCCCCACTGCTGTTCAATTGTGTCCTGGATAAAGTCATCAAAGAATGGGAAAAAGAACTCGCAGAAAAAGGCATTAAAGACCAAATAAGGATAGGATACAAGAAAGAGAACATCACTATCAACTGCTTAGCATTTGCTGACGATCTTGTACTGTTATCAGAAAATATTGAATCGGCGATAATACAAGTTAACACTTTAAAAGAGGTAGCAATGAAAACTGGTCTGCAGATATCATTTGAAAAGACACATTTCATGACCAACATTAAAGAAGCCCCAAGATACATAGTAACAACAAACAATGATAAGATAGATAAAGTTGTTAAATTCAAATACCTTGGTGAGATTATACAACCTAATGGGCTTGATAAAGAAGCAAACTGCGAGAGAGCCAGAAAAATGGAGCTTGCATTCCACCTTACAAAAAACACATATAACAAGAAAGCGATCTCTATTAGGACAAAACTACGCCACTATCAGGCAGTAATTCAACCAGAGTGCTTATATGCTTCAGAATGCCTGGGATTAACAACCAGGAAAGACATTGAAGAAATCGAGAAGAAGGAAAGAAAGATTCTAAGAAAAATCCTCGGTCCAAAGAAATGTACGGACACATATCGATTACGCAGTAACAAAGAAATATATAAAACATGCAGTAGGATTTCAGATGTCATTCGAAAGCGAAGAGTTAAATTTTTTGGACATATTTCAAGAATGCCTGATAACAGACTTGCCAAGAAAATCTTTAACCACTTCAATAAGCCCAATAGGAAAGGCAGCTCTTATGAAAAATGGTTTGTTAACACGAAGAAGGATTTGCAAGAAATGAACATCACACATCAAGACATCCACAATAGAACCACCTTCAGAAACAAGTTACACACATTTAAGGGTTTCCTAGAGCCGGAAACAGCGACCAAGAAGAAACAACAATGGACGGCTGAAAGAAAAGAAGCAGCAAGCAGGAGGATGAAGGAGTACTGGCGCCAAAGAAAGTTTAAATCATGAGGAGTTATTTACGTGGTCCACAGCTGGCCAAAATCGATATAATAATAATAATAATAATAATAATAATAATTCAGAGGTAGAACACGAAGTTCTGTGAGTATCAAGGCATGTCATGTATTGTTAACGATCAGGAAGAGCACTCGTAGAGTTTCGGCCTCCGGATGACAAGAAAGCGGTTTCAAACCCGGCAGAGGTAGTCGGAATTTTAAAGGGCAGAAAAAAGTCCATTCGACACTTCATGTCATACGATGTTGGCATGTAAAAGATCTGTGGTGACACAGTTGGTATTCAGCGGACAAAATTTAAAGAAACTCAGTCATAGACGCCCAAGGGACATTCGGTTTACTCTGTCATCTAGTAGCTCTAGAGTAAAAAAGGAACGTCGAAATTGACGAGCTGGCAGCCAGATGGCGTCAAATTAAAATGCTTGACCAGGGTAGCTTAGGCCACACAATTATTTTTTACCGGGTTTTCGTGGATCACAGAGAGATGAAACAAGGTGCTGGTTTGACTGGGTCTGTCTACGATAGTCAAAGATTAATTTAAAACTTTAAAATAAAGGTTATATTTCTTTTCAGATATTACATTTTAACAAACAGCAAGATTTCAGGTACAGAGGTATTTTTGAACAAAATAGAAAACAGAAAAACCTAGAAAAGTTTAGTTACAAAATCCGAGCTTCCAGCTCCCTATTCACGAGGTCCCAACATCACTACTGTTGCGTTTAGTTAGGTAGGCAAGGTGACAAATCTCCCCATTTGTTTAACATGAAATTTAAATCACAATTTTCAAGATCAATTTGCTCCAAATGTTATAAGTTATGGCCTTCCAAAGGCACCATTCGATATTCACACAAATATATTTTACATTACAAGAAAAGAGCCTCTATGCTCTATCATTCAACCAAGGAGACTAAGGTCCCAAACCCTTACAGTCTACTCAAGGCAACCATTACCTTTTACAATTCGGAATAGAGCGTCTTTGCTCAATAAAATTACACTTTTAGGCCTCTCTGGGCACAACCTACAATTTACAAGACCATTGCTTTTTAATTTTACACAGCGGTATCGAGTACCCATTCTAGCGGGCCTTCGTGGAAAAGTACAGGTTAAATTATTGGCCCAAAAATCAAAATGTATGGATGCGGACATTTGCGCTCCGATGATAGAGAGGCTAATCCTAAACTACTGAGGTGACTAGATAGAGGAAATTTAAGATACAAGGCTACAGATAGAAAACGGCTGCAAAAACATAGTCACCTCACTACTAATTGAAGGGGAACTCGAGAGGGTAACGCACTCTCTATCCCCGGTTTTCAGTTTAAGTACTTTTGACTTACTTGAACTTTTACATGAGAAGGAAGAAAATTTATATTTTAGGAAATTGACTGTTACACAGTTAAAGATTGTAACTTTCCCATGGAGTCAGCTTGCAGAGATAACTACTGAGATAGAAAAATGGTGGCCATTACCTTAGCTGATGTTCTGCTCGCCGAAGAATGAGACCCTCGCCTCCTCTCTTAACACACACACTCAGTAACGCGACGATCAATACAAGTTAACTCGAAAAAGCGTCAGCTTTTATACCCGAGAGGAAGGATCGAGAAGGCTATGGGCTAAGATCAGACACACCCGCTCATTTTTATTGGACAGTCAAAAAGTTACAAGAAGCCTATAACTGGCTGAAAATTAAATACACAAAATTTCTGATTGGCCAGAATCCGAAGTTGGCGGGATCAGTAAGAAGTGTTGCAAACCTTGAAGTGTCATTAACAAAGAAGGTCAATTCACTTCAGAAAAGCTATAAGCACAACATTTCCTTAAATTTCTAGTTCTTCCACATTACACCAGAGTGCATGACGTCAGTTCTTAAATAGAGAATTCTATGGTGAAAAGTCCCAACTTCTTGAAGTACATGTTGTAAACTTCATGTGTTACATAGCGTTCTTGAAGGCGCTTCATTTAAATGCACGGGGTTGAGGTGTACAACCCGGTACAATTATTATTATTATTATTATTATTATTATTATTATTATTATTATTATTATTATTATTATTATTATTATTATTATTATTTATTATCCAACAAATTGTTGCTGATGGCAGATTGTGCTAAAGCAAGCCCAACATACACAGAAGTGTCTGTTGATTAAGTATACATTACTGTACATAATAAAATCTGCGTATGTTACATACAATTTTACACCTTAGTATTACTGTATGCATTTAAACATAACTTCTATGAATGATCCCATGTGATTATAGTGGCAATTCAGTTTTTCGGTTTCCTGGATTAAAAGGAGAATTGTAAACCATGTAATATTCCACACTGAATAGGCAGCGGAGGTGTGTTGTCTGACTCAAAAGCCTTTGTGGCCTTCAGTCAGTTGAGAGCTTCACTGAATTCTCGAAATGTAGATGGAAGTGCACATTCATGGTTGTTGGAATGTTGTGTCATATAAAGTTGGTATTTGAAGATCCTGAGATTTTGCATACCACAATATGCATTTTACTTCACATCCTCGTCTGATATTATAGCTGGAATTCATGAAAATGATCTTTCTTCACGATAGTGGTTGGATTTTGAAGGAGGGATGATTGAGATTCACGTTTTGCGTTGATGGGTCAACGTTTCTTCATCTTATTCATCGCAGCCCTCTTTTGTCACCTTTTCACAATGCCAATGTCTTCCACGTCTAATTCTGTGATAATCATTAGCACCATAGCCCACTTGAGCTGATTGGATTGTTTGTCTTCTATTGTACGGCCGTAGATGGATATGAACGTTATGAGTCTACACAATCTCCAGAAAGGACTTTGAGTGACTGCAGTAGAAGTCCATTGGTGGTCAGTTTACGCATTGTCTTCACGATGAACCCAACATCAGCCGCTAACCCCCTCTCCGTCCGAAGGATTTCCTGCTGTGAATTCGATCAATTTTACTTCAGGTCAGCTTGCATTCGGGAGATAGTGAATTCGAATTCTACTGTCGGCAGCCTTGAAGATGGTTTCCCGTGGTTTCCCATTTTCACACCAGACAAGTTCTGGGTTGTACCTTATACAAGGCCACGGTCACTTCCTTCCCACGCAAGCTCCTTGCTATCGCATCATCACCATGCGACTTAACTGTGTCGCTGCATCGTAAGGCAAATAGTAAAAAAAAAATTAAAATGTGCTTCCTTCTTGTATCACTGAAGGCACCAAGAACAACTATTAATTGAGCATGCACGTAAATAATCACTAGTGTATTCGTACCACCATTACACGTTTATTTTATGGCAATGACGTTCTCAGATCAGTAGAACACTGTTTCTTCCGAGTCAACTCATTTCACGAAGAGAACACTAGACGGCGTCCAATGGTGAGCAAGCATATTTTTTACAGGATAAGAACAATCCATTTCTGCAGTGGCCCGCTAGAGTGGCCGATTTTTTATGCATAGTGACTGTATGAGACATGACCAAACGACAGGTAAAGAAGTATAACCCGATGATTTAATTTAGATATGAGGATGTCTATTTTTCAGGACATCAGTTTAATATTTGTTTTATCGGTGACCATGCAAAGCACGATTTTTTGTACAAACCCAGGACCAATAGAACATCTACTGACTTAAACTTAATAATTTCCTTTAAACAGCACTAATAGGATATCCCGTGAAAATCAGAACTGTCTCATTGTGTTCGGATATTTATGAGCATGTTGTAAGGTATGTAATTGCTACTGTGGAATTATGTTTTTATCAATTGCGTGTTTATCGTAGAGACAGGATGACAATGGAATGAGTGGGGTAGGTGTAAGGCTCATCTCTAATGATAATAGGCAACTTGATGTGGTGTACAGACCTGGAAAGGGTGGCACCGACGTTGATGTGGAAGCATATGATAAGAATAAGGTACACACAAAGGAACGCGAGTGTACCCGGTGATATCAATTTTTAAAAATGTCAATTGGAAAGGTAATACGAATGACAGGAAGCATGATTTAAAAAAATAATTTGAGCTGTGTAGGAAAAATGAATTAGAAAGTGATGGAACCAACTACAGGGATTATTAAAAACGTTAAGCCCTTAAGAGCCACTTCACCATTTATTTTTACCAGAATGAAATTTTTTATCTTATGACATGTGTTGGTTTTTACGGATAGAAAATTTTTTTTACGGCATTTGGAGCACCAATAGCTCGCTTCACTTGATAGAACCAGGGGAACTCACGATAGCGCCGGCTGTCAGCCACCCACAGTACGGCGCGTGAGATTGAGTGAAGACGAGAGTTCCGCAGCTTGTTCTTGTTCTTGAAGTGGATTTGGGCTCGTTATTTCACCCAGACACTATACTTTATTATATTCGTACTAGTTCTACACTCGCACACAATTCCGATAAAGTAAGACATAGTTCCGCAGCTAGTGACGCTCCCAAGTGTCGCTTGGCCTTGACGGTTGCCATGACAACCGTGACGTCACCCGCGTGATTTCATCATGGCGGAATGTGCAAGTGAAGTTGCCGGAATATCGGAGTGTTTCGTATTCCCTGCGTCATCCTGTGTGAAGTACGAGTACTTACGCATCATGTTTCATTCGCAGTGTTGTGCTGTTTTATTTTACATGTATCCTGTTTATGACATAGTGTGCATTTTATTAGAAACACCATTTTCACGTTGGAGAAACGAAGATCAGAATGAAGTTCTACTTTTTGGTCGCCCTACTGAACCACTGCAAATTTGTGCTACAATTTTGTTGGCCCTGCTTGCTTTTTAGCAATAAAAATAACGTTTGGAATAAAGAAGGATTTTCAGTCCTTTTGAACATAACACGATCTTTACATAAGCATTCAGACTCTGCAGAACATATAAAATGCCACCTAGATTTTAATACTTTGGAAAGAAACCAAAATACGAACTCTGATGCCGTGAAGGAAAATGCTAGACTTTATATTGTACAGTTCAGTGAAAATGTACGTTTAAATAGGCTTTTCCTTCAGTCGGTAGTATAATTTTTTCGGTTTCTAGCGTCAGTAAACAGTTGTGCATCGTAAATGAAAACACGACAAAATGTCCAGCTCTTCCCGAGGGTGCCTCGCTTCCATAATTGTTAGTCTCCCGCTCAGACCTTATCTCTACTTTGCATTGTAGAGCAAAGGCAGCCACATGGTTGCCGCGCTATGACGTTACACAGCGCTCCGGTCTATACATATTTTTGGTCACGTGCTGTCACAGGTACGAGTTACGAGTACAAAACAACAAAAAACAACACGTAGTTCCTAAATCTGTAGCTCGAAACAGAACGGGTTATAGCTCTTCACCATACTTTTCAGCCACGAGCCACCACTGATCATGACCTTGGTCATCTGCGAACGCCAAACAGTCAACTAGTAGCCCCTTCCGTTTGTGTACCAGGTATATACCACTTGGTATCCTTTTTTCTTACAGTTCTTTCCGCCACTCTCTGATGATCTTGTCCAATGAACAGTTGAAGAGAAGGGGGAAAGTCCGTCTCCCTATCTCCTGTGTTTATTTCATAACTTTCCGAAAATGTTCCTCTGAACTTCACTCGTGATCGCGTATAACTCAGGGTATTTTGGATAAGGCAGTGGGTCTTCTGGTCCAGGCCCATTTCCAGCAGAATTATCTACTGAGTCGTATGCTTTCGTAAAGACAGCAAAGGTGACTACATAATTCTTGCCCACTAGTTAAACTTGCATTTTTTTCAAATGCTATTTGTTCGGGGCGTCGACCCATGTGGATCCTTTGCCCCTACCGGCACC
This sequence comes from Anabrus simplex, assembly GCF_040414725.1. Classification (NCBI taxonomy): domain Eukaryota; kingdom Metazoa; phylum Arthropoda; class Insecta; order Orthoptera; family Tettigoniidae; genus Anabrus; species Anabrus simplex. The sequence goes on along the minus strand of NC_090266.1, from coordinate 395,401,404 downwards.
ATATTGTATGAACCTGTGTGTAATTGGAATGGCGGTAGTGTGGAATGTTGTGTGTGATGAAAGGAAGATTAAGTACGTCGCAAACACCCAGTCCCCAGGACAGGGATATTAATCATTACAGTAAAAAAAAGCCTGACCCTGCCGGGGATCAAACTCGGGGCCGCCGGGTGACAGGCGGACGCATTGGCCCCTACACCGCGGGGCCGGTCTAAAGTTGCATTAATACCGACTTCAAGTTGAGGATCTGTTCAGCACAAGAACGTCTTTTTCTGAAACCACCTTGGTATTGCCCCAATTGTGGATATAATTGTGGTACGGCTCTCTTCAATAAGGCCTTAGATAATATCTTGCAGGTAACTGGTATCAGTGAGATCCCTCTGTACTTGTTCATGTCAGTCAAGTCACCTTTATTGTGTACGGGGTGGATTAGAGCAGATGTCCAGTCATCTGGTAGCCTCTCAGTTTCCCAGATATTCCTAATTCGATAAAATAGGAAGTGCGCCCCTTTGCCGATGATTGCGTCATATACCGAGAGATAAAGACAGAGGATTGCTTCAGCAGGATTTAGATACGATTGAAAAATGGGCGCGTGAAAATAGAATGAAAATCCACAGCGGAAAAGCGAGAAATTATGTTTCAGTAAAAAGAAAATGACAAGAAATGGGGATTACGAAATTGGAGGGGAGAGTGTTGTTGAAGTTGATAGTTTTTAAGTACTTAGGTGTTACTAATAGAAAATACTTAAACTGGTCAGAGCAAGTTCATTAATTAATTTCGTGTGGCTATTTCTAGCCGAGTGCAGCCCTTGTAAGGCAGACCCTCCGATGAGGGTGTGCGGCATCTGCCACGTGTAGGTAACTGCGTGTTATTGTGGTGGAGGATGTGTGGTGTGTGAGTTGCAGGGAAGTTGGGGACAGCACAAAAACCCAGCCCCCAGGCCACTGGAATTTACCAATGAAGGTTAAAATTCCCGACCCGGCCAGGAATCGAACCCGAGACCCTCTGAACGAACGGTCAGTACGCTAGCCATTCAGCCAACGCGTCGGACGTCTGAGCAGGTGGAAAATGGAGTTAAGAAATCCAGGAGATCGTTACATTTTATTAAGCGGAATCTCAAGAAAGCTAATTCTGGTGCCAAAAGTAAAGCTTGGTAAGACCGATTCTCGAATATGGATCTGCGTGCTGGGATCCGTACAGGGCGGGTTTAATAAATTCCCTAGAAAAAGTTGAAAGAAGAGCGATGCGTTTCGTAACCGGGAATGGGAGGAATACCATTGTTTGGGAAAGTCCTGAATCGAGAAGAACTACAGCTCGCCTGTGTGGTCTTTATAAGAGCTATACGGGAAGGGCCGCCTGGGGTAGTATTAGGAATAGGTTGGAACCTCCCTCATACTTATCGAGAAATGATCATAAGCATTAAATTAGGGCCAGAAACCAGCATGCAGACGTGGGCAAGTGTTCCTTCGTAAACAGGACCATAAGGGATTGGAATAAATTACCTGCAGCAGTCGTTGATAGATTCCCTTCCGGTATCAAGTCATTTAAGAAGACCATTAGTGCTAGCGTAATGTAAAAAGTGCGTGCCCCGTGGTGTTGGGGTAGCGTACCTGCCTCTTAACCGGAGGCCCCGGGTTCGCCTACGTGATTAGAATTGAGAAGCTATCTGACAGTGAGATAGCGGCCCGGGGCTAGAAAGCCAAGAATAACGGCCGAGAGGATTCGTCGTGCTGACCACACTACACCTCGTAATCTGCAGGCCTTCGGGCTGAGCAGCGGTCGCTTGGTAGGCCAAGGCCTTTTAAGGGCTGTAGTGCCATGGGTTTGTTTGGGGGGGGGTTATGAAGTAAAAAGTAAAAGGTGTAAATTACGGACACTGATTTTGTGATTTCCTGCTTGGTTTAGATTGTGAAACTAGTACTTTTTCTTGTGGTATTCTATTTCCAGGGAATTGCTTCTTGTACTCATGTTGTTGCAGTTGTTGTTGTTGTTGTTGTTGGGTAATTACCAATGTTTTTAACTTTACTTTATTATCACTTGTAATGTTAAGCTAGTAGTAAGTTCAACCTATAGTGTTGTATTTCTTTTTTTTTTTTTTGCTAGTGGTTTTACGTCGCACCGACACAGATAGGTCTTATGGCGACGATGGGACAGGAGTTGGAAGTGACTGTAGCCTTAATTAACGTACAGTCCCAGCATTTGCATGGTGCGAAAATGGGAAACCACGGAAAACCATCTTAAGGGCTGCCGACAGTGGGATTCGAACCCACTATCTCCCGGATGCAAGCTCACAGCCACACGCCCCCTAACCACACCACCAACTCTCCCGGTTATAGTATTGTAAGCTGTAGTGTTAAGCACTGAAAATACTTAAGTTGTGTATGAAATTTTGTACGATGATGCTGGATTTAGAATGTCAAAGTAGTAGTATTCTTGTAATATTCTTTTCCCCGTGGAATTGCTTCTTGTATTCCAGTTGTTGTTGTTGTTGTTGGATAGTTATGTTTTAAGTTTGCTTTATTATCACTTGTAGTGTTAAACTAGTAGTAAAATCAACCTTTAGTATTGTAAGCCGTAGTGTTACCCACTTGAAATACTTAAGTAGTGTGTGAATTTGTGTATAATGAATGACGCCGGATTTAGAAAGTTAAACTAGTAGTATTTTTGTGATATTTTCCTTCCATGGAATTGCTTGTACTCTTGTTGTTTGTTTGTTTGGTGGTTTGTTTGGTGGTTTGTTTTTTGTTGTTGGGTAAATATGTTTACTTTATTATTACACTACTGTCAGTGACCATCGCCACCGGGATTTTCTTCCATTTGCGATATATTTGTTAATAATAATAATAATGATAATAATAATAATAATAATAATAATAATAATAATAATAATAATAATAATAATAATATATCTATCAACTCGCTGATTGCGTTGTCCCCGGCCTGTTACCATAGTTCGGCAACTATTGCGTCTTCTCCCGGTGCTTTGTTATTTTTCAGAGACTGGATGATGTATGTTACTTTTTCTTCTTTTGGAGGAAGAGGGTTTGGTTGTCTGGGTCTGTCTTGGTAGACAAAGGAAGTCTTAGGGGACTCGCAGTCGAGGAGATTCTCTAAGTATTTTGCCAATAGGTGACAGTGTCTTTGTCACTATAGGCTAAGTTCCCATCTGGTCCCCGGAAGTGTAGGCTGGTTGGGGTATAGTGCCTGAGGTTTCGTTTGAAGGTTTTGTAGAAGTTTCTGGAGTTGTTTTCTTGAAGTCTTCATCCAATTGCGTTAGTTGATCGTGGGTTTATTGACGCTTAACCTGTCTGATGATTCTGGCAGTTAGTCGACTCTGCTGCATGAACTTATCCCTATTTGCTTGGGACTCTTGTTAGTTCCATCGCAGCCAAGCTACCTGTCTCTGTGCGATCGCTTGGTCGCAGATACTGGTCCACCGGGTGTGTTTCTTATGTTTCATTAATGGGGCGACTTCTACGGCAACATTGACTAAGTTGTCCCGTAGCTGGTCCCAGTTGTACCTCTCGTATTCTAGCTGTTGCATTTTCTCTGTAATCATAAATGTGTTAGAAGGGAAGGACTTAAAAGTAGGGCTATTAGGCAGTAACATATGACTGATAAAGCAGGCATGAGGCAGCTTTTAAAAAGTAACTATGATCGATGGAAAACGGTAAATAAAATGTAAACAGACTCTGGGATGGGTTTAAAGCAATTGTTGAGGAATGTGAAAACAGGTTTGTACCTTTAAAAGTGCTAGGAAATGGCAAAGACCCACCTTATTATAATACAGAAATAAAGAGACTAAGAAGGAGGTGCAGACTGAATTGAAATAGAGTAAGAAATGGCTGTGGAGTAAGGAGAAATTGAAGGAACTTACTCGGAAATTGAATCTAGCAAAGAAGGCAGCTAAGAATAACATGACCGAGCTCGATAGCTGCAGTCGGTTAAGTGCGGCCAGTATCCAGTAATCGGGAGATAGTGGGTTCGAACCCCACTCTCGGTAGCCCTGAAGATGGTTTTCTGTGGTTTCCCATTTGCAAACCAGGTAAATGCTGGGGCTGTACCTTAATTAAGGCCACGGCCGCTTCCTTCACATTCCTAGCCCTTTACTACCCCATCGTCGCCATAAGACATATCTGTGTCGGTGCGACATAAAACAAATAGAAAGAAAAGAATAACATGATGGCAAGCATAATTGGCAGTCATACAAATTTTAGTGATAAATGGAAGGGTAAGTATAGGTATTTTAAGGTAGAAACAGGTTCCAAGAAGGACATTCCAGGAATAATTAATGAACAAGGGGAGTGTGTATGTGAGGATCTTCAAAAGGCAGACATATTCAGTCAGCAGTATGCAAAGATTGTTGGTTACAAGTATAATGTCCAGTTAGAGGAGGAGACTACTGTAATGCTAAAGAAGTATTAAAATTTACATATGATAACAATGACATTTACAATAAGATACAAAAGTTGAAAACTACAAAAGCGGCTGGAATTGAAAAGATTTCTGGGGATATAATAATAATAATAATAATAATAATAATAATAATAATAATAATAATAATAATAATAATAATAATAATAATAATAATCGTATGGCCTCAGCTACCGTGTGCAGACACTCACTCTCCACCTGCCATTTTACATCCTCAGAAAGACTGTCTTAGTGTTTTTCCCAACTGAAATGAACATAGGTCATGACGTCAGTAGGAATGGCGGGAGTAAAAGCAATGATTTCACATGAAATACTCGATCAAATGAAGAACCATACATTTCCTCACTTTTAACGAAGGGTACTAAAAGTTCCAGAGCAGGAATGACCAGGCCACAGACAGCTGTTATCCGTGAACACTCTTTGTCTTTTTAAGTGGGGGGAGTTGAATAATTTTGAGTCCCAGGGCAAAAACTATGCCCTTTTACTCTGTTTCCTAGGAGTACCCGATGAATCGAAAAATCTCAATTCACTACACTGTCGGCGGAAAAATCTATCTGAATTGGAGGCCTCGAAGGCAGAGGAGAAACCCCCTCTTCACTGCTAATTTTGAATAAAATGAATGTAGAATTTAATAAAAGTGAAGAGGAAGAAGCTCTTTTTAAGAAACGGCTCTTTTCAGGATTGAATTTTGACTTATTTAATGAATTGTGGTGCCATAGTTTGGAATATGCCTAAATTGTAATTCTAGACCAGGTCATATTACTACTACTACTACTACTACTAAAAAGCTTCTGCCTTAAGTGTGCATACTCATTCAAAACAGCGCGCAGAGTAGGGATCGAATAGCTGGAATACTATGATGAACCAGTGTGTTACGTACCAGCAGTACGGTATCAGAAAATGTATGAACCAGAGGAATGACATGCTAAAGAAGAAAGTTTTCCAACTCCCCAGCTATTTTCCGCCAATATGCAGTCAGGCTGTTATACTCGGTGCGCAGCAGTAATCCCACCTATCGGAGTTAAGCGGCAGCATAAGGGACAAAGAACATCACATGAAACAATGGTCAATGTAATGTTACTGTTGATCAATGTTATGGGCTTTCAGTATTGAAGGCCTTCACGTTTAGTTTTCTTCCGACTCTGAAATACCACTTTTATCATAGTCGGGACGGTAAAACTGAATGAAACATGAATTGTCGGGAATTGTATTCTCTATAACCTTTGTTATGTAGTACTTTTCGATAGGAACAATAACATAGGTATTTAAAAATTCAACTTTAGGAGCCTTCCCCTAAACTACAATATTTCATCCAGGGTGAAAAAAATTGTTTATAACTTAAACTGTAGTTTATTATTTCCCGACTCTATATACCGACTTTCATTAAATTCTCCTAACCCATTTTCTCGAGGCTAGGCGTTGATACGGACTTGGAAACAAAAATACAAATTCATGAATATCTGTGTTATCAAAGCCGGTATGGCAACAATGTATGACATAAATGATCGGAAATTTAATTATGTATAACTTTAATTATGTAATATGTATTGATAGGACCACTAATAATATAAATATTTTGAGAATTAAATTTTAGGCCACCGGGCGAGTTGGCCGTGCGCGTAGAGGCGCGCGGCTGTGAGCTTGCATCCGGGAGATAGTAGGTTCGAATCCCACTATCGGCAGCCCTGAAGATGGTTTTCCGTGGTTTCCCATTTTCACACCAGGCAAATGCTGGGGCTGTACCTTAATTAAGGCCACGGCCGCTTCCTTCCAACTCCCAGGCCTTTCCCATCCCATCGTCGCCATAAGACCTATCTGTGTCGGTGCGACGTAAAGCCCCTAGCAAAAAAAAAAATTTAGGCCTTCCCCTAAACTACCATTTCACTCAGCGTAAGTAAAATGATTTATAGCCTAGATTGTAGCGGTTCATCCCCCGACTTCACATACCAATTTTCATCAAATTCTCCCCAGCCGTTTTCTCGTGATGCGTGTACAAACAGACAGACAGACAGACAGACAGACAGACAGACAGACAGACAGACAGACAGAAATTACGGAAAAGTAAAAAGTGCATTTCCTTGTTACTGTGGACATGGCCGATACAGAAATATCATTCTTTTCAAATTCTGAGCAATGTACAGACAAAACTCTTATTTTATATTTACAGATATGTGTACAGAAGTGGTATCAGAGGTAAGGGTTTTTGGAGATGATGTTATTCTCTATAGAGTAATAAATAAGTTACAAGATAGTGAACAACTGCAACGTGACCTCGATAATGTTGTGAGATGGACAGCGGGCAACGGTATGTTGATAAACGGGGTTAAAATTCAGGTTGTGAGTTTCACAAATAGGAATAGTCTTCTCAGTTTTAATTGCTGCGTTGATGGGTTGAAAGTTCCTTTTGGGGATCATTGTAAGTATCTAGATGTTAATACAAGAAAAGAGCTTCATTGGGGTAATCACATAAATGGGATTGTAAATAAAGGGTACAGATCTCTGCACATGGTTATGAGGATGTTTAGGGGTTGTAGTAAGGATGTAAAGGAGAGGGCATAAGTCTCTGGTAGTACCCCAACTAGAGTATGGTTCCAGTTTATGGGACCCTCACCATGATTACTTGATTCAAGAACTGGAAAAAAAATCCAAAGAAAAGCAGCTCGATTTGTTCTGGGTGATTTTCGACAAAAGAGTAGCGTTACAAAAATGTTGCAAAGTTTGGGCTGGGAAGGATTGGGAAAAGGAGACGAGCTGCTCGACTAAGTGGTATGTTCCGAGCTGTCAGCGGAGAGATGGCATGGGATGACATTAGTAGACGAATAAGTTTGAGTGGCATCTTGAAAAGTAGGGAAGATAAGAAGACGAATTGGGGAAAATATTCATTTATAGGGAGGGGAGTTAGGGATTGGAATAACTTACCATGGGAGATGTTCAATAAATTTCCAATTTCTTTGAAATTATTTAAGAAAAGGCTAAGGAAAACAACAGGTAGGGAATCTATCACCTGGGCGACTGCCCTAAATGCAGATCAGTATTGATTGATTTTGATTCATATTGCTTGATTTCAGTTTCTCCAGGTCAAACTTAGTGAGTTTGGGTTTTTGCGTTCTTATTGTGTTTCTGGGTAAGAACGGCAATTTTATTTTGGTGAGGTAGTGGTCTTAGTCCAGATTCGCCCATCTTAGTACCCTGACATTTCTAATTTATCTTCAGGACCTCCTTAAAATGGCCATATTGACCAGCTGAAATTCTCCAACGAGTTTGTTTGGTGAAAGCCATGTCTTCTGCTTTCTTGGCAGACGTTTGAAAGCCGTTGATTTCATTATTAGATTAAAGGCTTTACAGAGTCCAACAAGTCATTCTCCATTTTAGTTGTTTCGCGGTTGAGCTGGATATTCCCCCACTATGTGTTTATACTTGCGCTCCTTTCCTAGCTGAGCGTTAAAAATCACCCTATAGGATGCTTGTATGGCGCACTGGGATCTTGTTAATCGTGTTTTCGAGTTATTCACAAAACTTGTCTGTGTCTTCAAGATTCCACTTGCCCTAGTTATTGGGTGCATATACATTCAGAACTGTGTAGAACTTACTGTTGCACCGAAATGTTAATAAAGATACACTGCTATTAGGCGAAAGGAAGTCGATAAATGAATGCAGTATTTTGTGGCTGACAATGAAGCCATTCCTCAAATGAAGGATGTGCTTTACCTTCCGACGCCCCACTTTTCCCTTGAAGATCCGGTATCCCTGAGATTCGAATGCATATTCATCGGAATATCTTGATTTCTTGTACTGCCGTGATTAGAAACTGGTGTTGTGTCAAAGTGTCTGTTAGATGTTTCAGTTTACGTATTGCACCCATAAGCGAATTTGGCCTAATTTAATTCACAATTAAATTGAATATTTCACATATGAGATACCACAGTGAGGCTGTGAAACTAGCAGTCACAAAGGAACTTTCTGGCGCCAGTCAGACGGCGAGAGAATCCATGAAACTCTTCTTGGCACGACCAAATTGTAAACCATCCTTCCAATAAATTTTATGACACCGCCTGGGAGCGGCGACTTGGTGGTCGTTCTCACGAGAAAAGCACGCGTTGAAGCCTGACCTACTTGGCCAGGACAATAGAGGACAACGACTATAACCGCCAATCCTTGGGAGGAAGCGGATGCACCCACGTTTGGAAGGGCGCGAAAGTCTCAGCCAATCAGAAAATTCTAAATTTGAATGAGCCGTCATACCGGGAAATCTACAGTCAGTATCTCGCGATCTGAAGCCCGATGTGGTAGTGAAAAACAGTGTCCTGACTTCTTTATAATATTTGGTGAATTATCAATACCAATCTGTGGTTAATTAGTGCCTAATTATTAAAATTCAACTTCACACGGAGGAGTAATAGGATCTAGAAGAAGGAGCTGTCATGGCAGGATGAGGCCATCCACCGGAAGAAAATAACTCCAGTGACGCGCACCGTCGTGTGGATTATCCTATGATCATTTCCCGCGGCGCAATATCATATGTGAGTCGGACAAAATTTAGGAAGTTTTGCATATAAATTTTGAAAACCATAACCTACGGATGTACGAGAAAGCGCTCCCGAGGACTAGATTATTACGCCACATCCCTTCCACGGAACTATTTTCCAGGTGGTGGGAGGAATTTCTACAAAACCCAGCGACCACAGGGTCGAGCTCTCAGTGTTTGAGTGAATTCTCAGTCGTTCAGTATTCTCAGTGTTTTTAGACATTTCTCAGTGTCTTCAGAGTTCTTAGTTCTCAGTTATTGTCTTGAGTACTTTTAGTGTTATTTCAGTATTCTCAGTGAATTTACGTTTGACAGAGTGACAGAGTGTGTCAGCAAATGCATTTAGTCAGCTTTATTTTGGCTGGTAAGAAAGCGATTAGACACTTGTAGGCATTTTTAGAAAGCCTTGTATTATTTACTTGGGAGAATAGCATTTCAGAAAATGAACATTTTCACAGACTTTTACTGTAAATTCAGGGAGAATAGGCAAGAATTACACTTTCAACTCAAATGAACTCACATTACTAGTCGAGGGAAACAAGTCCATGTTTTCAGCATATTTACATAAAAACATTTCTAACCAGCAGGGAGTGTTACATGTGAGATCAGTATAAAATTTTCTCCACAACATAAACTGTATTTTAGCTTGTTTCTACCATTCTACAAACTGTTTGGCAAGCGAGATGTTTACGGGGAGAAACCAGTAAAGACAGACAGGAAGGTGATTGACTTTCTTCAATGGAGACCGCAATAGTCAACCTTGAGGAGACAGTTATATCCCAGTAGGGTTAATGTACTGTAAGCTGTAGTGTAAACAGAGCTGAGGGATCGGCGAGCAGGCCAGCAGGTGTTTTGCAGGTAGATAGCGAGGTGACCATCCTTCTACACAACAGGCAGGAGTCTGCAGTGGCATTTCTAACTTTCACTGGAGTGAGAGAAATACGAGTGTTTTATGCTAATATAAACGTGTGTCACGGCATGGCAAGAATGTGTCAAATTTGCGTGTGTAAAAATCTGGAATACCACATCAGCTTGAAGATGGAATTCTAATTTCCAACATGACCGGGGCCGGTGGGTGAACCGACCTGCCTCCACCATCACAGGTATGAGCATCATTATAATGTAAATAAATATGTAGGACCGTGGCAAAATCGATGATCAATGTAGTTTAGAGTACTAGGTAGGGTTGTAAATAATTCACAGTTTTATAATACTGCTAATAATAATAATAATAATAATAATAATATAATAATCATAGTAATAATAATAATAATAATAATAATAATGTTTATGTTGCACTTTCAGATGGGCTTATTTTGTGCACTTTGTTTAAGTAGATGTTTGTTTGCGTGTATTTATGGTTGATTTTGTAGTATGTCACTTTGACAGTTAGGCAGCTTTGATATTGGATCTACGAGTGTAATGTCAGTTTATTATTTTTTCATCATGATTTTAGATCGTTGGTTTTAAGTCGATTTTGTTGGAGTTTTGTTCTTGGGGACGCCGTCGCGATGATTTCAATGTTTATTTTGCTATTTTTGCGCAGTTCACCTTGTTTTCTGTTGCGGAATCATCCTTCTGATGTCCGGTTTTGATTGTACTTATCCCGCGTATTTTGCGACGATTTTTGGTAGACGCATATATTTATTTCTGGGTAGTTGCAGTGGCGCATGTTTCAACATTTGTGTTTTGAGAGGCAATCTCGTCATTCTTTGTTTTGATAGAAACGGTGAGCGCCATTGATGAGTCAGCTCTGTGATTTTTGTGATGTGTTTACAGTGAATGATCGAGAGATCGAGCTAGATGATTAATATCCCTGATGAGCTACGTTGATGATGGAAATATGATATTGGGACCATGTCTTGATTTGTCGTAAGAAGCCGTAATGTGCACGACAGATATTTGCCCGCCGGATACGAGCGAGGCTGTGTTGTGAGAATAATGAATAATAATGACGTCGCGAACTAATGAATAAAAAGAATTGTGAAATAAAGAGTTTAACCACGTGTGTTGAATGTGTTACGACATGGGTTACGATACTACAGGCAGGAGCCTGTATTTGTTTAAATAATTCCAGGGAAGGTAGATGCTCGATAAAAATGCTAGCCAGCGTACAACGTGAACAGAGCGACGAGTCAATGTGTTTTGAATATTTATGTAGAGTCACGATTGACGTGAAGTAACAGTAATTTGTCCATCAAGGTTAAATAATATCATGTCCAGACATTTATCGTCTGAAATTTGAGATTGCCGTCAAATTCGCAGTATTTCATTTTGCTACTCGCAGCGGGGTATGTTTTTCTGGTGACTCCGAGTTTGTTTTGCGCTTTCTATCTTTTTAATTTCCAGTAGGCCGCGATGGTGGGATCCAGTTTGCTTATTTGTTTTCTTTTCTGTTTGTACCTTTTACTGTTTATTTGTAGGACGCAAGCGTATGTGAATTATTTATATTTGATGTGATGTAAATAGATAAGTGTAGCTAGGCTAGTTTTTTTTTTGATCTCTGTATTTTTTTTTGTCGGAGCAGTGTTTCTCCGTTAATTAATGTAATGATGTAAATACCATTTCAGATGTTAGGTTTATTGGATCATCGATTATGTCACAGTCGAAATGTTAGTGGTATGCTCATACCAGGCATCTAAGTAATTACCAAACTTTCTTTTAAAATCCACTACATTTTTATTTTGAAATGAAGCGATCTTTAAATAAACCAATTGTATAAAACTGCCGCAATAAGCGGTAAATAAGATGGCATCTGCCTCCATCTAGTGGTGATACCACGAATATGAATTAATAATGAAACGCAGTCAGCGGCAAAAATTCTATAGAAGATTTAATGTACAAGGATCGCTATCATTTGATAATGTTAACATCAGGCATTTGGCCTAAATTTCTGTTTATTTTAAGAAGTCCAGTCTATCACAGACATGCAAATGAAGTTTAAAATTTAGATGAGTGGTTGGATACACTCAGAGTGATGTTTCGATAATTAATTTGGTTTAATCGTGAAGTTTTGTATAAGACAATGGTTATGTCGGAAATGAAGTGTGATGTTCATGGTTGTTCTGTTTTCTTCGAATTTATTCCTTAAGTAATACACTTGCTTAGTGCAGTCCATGATTATTTAAATTTGGGTATTTTACCAAATGAGCAACAGGTGTTAAACATTTTATAACTCCTATAAGTCAGTGGTTTGATGGCATAACAGAATTTAATTTTATTTTATTGTGAGTCAACTATTTTAAATTTATTTGGGAGATATCTTTCTCCGTAATGTAATTTGTGTATTTCAAGAAGGTGGTCTTTCTGACCAGAGTTTTAAACTGAGTCATTTTATTTAACTTGAAGACAGTGTCAACAGAGTCTGGTATATTTTAATGAAGGTGTTTTGACCTTCAGTCAGTTTACTTAGGCAGTTTATGATTGTTTGCAAGGCAGATCCTTACTCTTTAATATTTTATTAGTCACTGTTATTTCATTTGTTTACATTTTTTCACTAGTTCAATTTACGTTCAATTTTCGCACTTTGCTTTTATTTAATAAATCAGTCTTTTATTTAATTTTTAATTCAGTCTTGGGTACCGTCATTTTAGTTAGTTTACCCCTTCTTTTCATTCCCTCACTCCTTTATCAGCGGGTGGCCTCTCCGGGGATAACGGACGGGCACGACTGAGAAAGAAGAGTCTACATGCAGTGGTGAATATGATTTTACATGTCATTTATTACAGGAGCAGCCGGCGCACAGAAGAAAGAAGAGATCACCGCAGTTGTTGCCTTTAAAAGGGCACAGGGGCCGGAGTGAGGAATGAAAAGCGTGTCGCCCAACTTTAGGGGCTAGATTTGCTTATCCCCGGGACTTTGCACTTTACATTTAATTTATTTTGTACCCAGACTAACAGCCATGAACATAGATTTACTGAATATTGACAAATATGAATGCTGTGATAGTACTGTTTGACAAGTAGTGGTATTAATTATAAATGTTATGTTTTGTATAATTTTATCCAAGTTTAGGATAAAATTGTTTTGTATTGGTAATTACTGTGTCTTGCATGTGTTGGAGGTATTGTTGGGGAACCTGATGGTCTCAGTCGTATTCTCTCAGCATATAAAAATGTCGATTAGCCAGGAGCAGTGGGACATGTTGATTAAAACCATTAACGATTTAAGTGTAACAACTAGTGAGTTGAAATCGAGTCAGGCCGAACTATCGAATAAGATCGAAAGTAGCCAAACAGAATTAGCCGACGAACTGAAAGCCAGTCAGGCTGAACTTGTAAACAAAGTAGAAAGTAGCCAGACAGAATTAGCTGACGAATTAAAATCCAGTCAGGCTGAACTTGTAAACAAAGTCGAAAGTAGCCAGGCCGAATTAGCTAACGAATTTAAAACCACACAAGGCGAATTAAAATCCAGCCAGGTAGAGTTAGCCAATGAGTTAAAAGCCACACAAAGTGAATTGAAATCTAGTCAAGCTGAACTTGCAAATAAGATTGAGAGTAGCCAAGCCGAACTTGTGAATAAAGTAGAGGCAGTACACGGACAGGTCTTGGAAGAATTCAAGCAGTGTGAGATAAAGCTCGAGGAGAAATTTATAAAGAGCCAGGTTGAACTGAAGAAAGAGTTACGGGAAAACCAGGATAAACTCATGCAGGCGTGTAATGCAAACAGGCAGGAGACGATGGAAGAAATTAAGAAGTTAGCCGATGCACAAGCACAAATACAAGAGCAGTTAGACAGCCATAGCGCGACTGTTGAGGAAACTATGAGGGAAACCAGGGTAATGGTGCAAGATCAAGGCAAGGATTTAGCTCGAGGTATCATACTCTTGGAAGAGCGTATAGATAAAATTGAGGATGAGACTAAGAAAGAAATGAATAAAGTAGGCGTACAGATTGGAGAGACCCAGGAGAAAACGAGCCACGAAATCATGACTTTAAAGTCGGAGACCCAGGATATTACAAAGAGGTTAACCGAACTGTCAGAAAAGATAGCGGAAACTGAGGGTGCGATTACACTCAGTGAGCAGTCAGTAAGACAGGAAGTTAACGAGGTCATAGAGGGAAAAATCCAGGCAATTAAGACCCAGGGTGAAAACCTCTCGACCTTGGTCAAGATGCTAGTAGACAAACAAGCCGAGTCCCAGGTAGCCAGAGAAAGTAGGATACAGCCGCAGCATGAGCCGACGCAGACCGAGCCGATAACACAAATATTTAACATGGAAAGGACAATGCCCGAAAGTACACAAAGAACTGAAGCTTCCACGCAGATCATAAACATCGTGCGTACGAGTGACGATCAACCGAAGAAATTTAGTGGAACGTCACAAATAACCCCAAAAGTATATCTTAGGGAATTGAAACAATATTTCCAAGATATTAAAGCTCCAGAAGACAAGAAACTACGCATAGTAGAAAAATATCTGGAAGGACAGGCGAAGACCTGGTACTACGGTTTCGTAGATACTTTTAAGACGTTCGCAGATTTCGAGAAGGCTTTCCTCGAAAGGTACTGGTCCTTATCCACACAACAAGCACTCAGGATGGACTTGTACACTCGCAAGTACATGTCGACACAGCCCACACGATACTTAGACTTCTTAACACAGCTCGTCAAACTTAGACAATTAGATTCTCCGGTGTCTGACGAAGAGATCGTGCAGACAATAATCAAACAATTTCCGTCGGACGTGCAGAGAATGCTCATTACAGCGAGGGTAGATGATCCAGCTCAAGTTGAGGCTATTCTAAGGGAGCTAGACGCTACATCCACTAATAATGTACCGCAGAGAGTGACCAGGCAAACGCAGGAACATAGGGCTTACCTAGCTAATGCCGCCAGTGACAATGCACGAGGCAATGCGCAGGTAAACGGCCCGAATTCAGGCGCTGTATCGCGGCGAGATACGAACACGAGACGCCAGGAGGAAGAAATCCAACGTCCGTGGTTTAGAAAACCTAACTATCCAGACAGGCGACCGCGCTATCAGGACAGGCAGCCATACCAAAGGAGGTACCTCTCACGTGACAGAAGGCGATGGGAAGATCGAGGAAGAGACAGGCCTTACTATCGCGACCCTGAAAGGAGATGGAACGAGAAAAGGAATTACCAGCGAGATAGGAACTCGGACCCGAGGTATCAAGAGGGGCGCCGATACATCAATGAACTGAGTAACAAACAGCAGCGCGATCCGTGGAAACAGGCAATCGAATCCCAAGACATGAACCCGGATATCACGGGAGACGGAAGCCACGAATTCCAGCAGCCAGCCAGAAGAGAGACCCCGAATAGCAGACCACTAAACCCAGAAGCACCCGCACACAAGGAAACAGGTGCTAGGAAGAAAGAATATATTCCGAATTGGAATTAAGGACTCCATCGAATAGCTCAGCCATATGGAAAAATCCCGAAATCACGGAGAGGCAATCAGTTCATATTAGTCACCATGGATGTATTTTCCAAATTTACAAACCTTTCTCCAATGCAAAAGGCCAATACTAGGTCAGTTTTAAGATGCATTAATAGGGAAATAATTCCGGCCATGGGAAAACCGGAGAAATTATTAACAGATCACGGAACCCAGTTCACCTCCGTAGAGTTCAAAGCAGGTTTAAGGCAATTAGGAATACAGCATGTTTTGAGTTCAACACGTCACCCAGAGTCGAACCCGGCAGAAAGAGTAATGAAAGTCATCGCAAAATTCTGCAGAATCTATATCCCAGAACAACATTGGCGATGGGTCGATATTCTCCCATTGATCACTGACTGCATAAACAATACTGTCCATGAAGCAACAGCGAAAATCCCAGCCACAGTGCATAATGGCTTACAACCGGCCAGGCCGTGGTGTCCAGTCGTCAATTGTCCGCCTGAACCCCTATTAGCTCCGGAACTATGTACACAACAGGTACGGGAGCACTTAAGAGAGCAAGCTGACCGCAGGCTGAGAAGAGTCCGAAGAAAAAAATATCACAAGCCATTAAGGGTAGGTGACATGGTATTGATCCGTAGACCAGCCATCTCCGATCCTGAAAGGAAGTATTACGCAAAATTCGCACCATTGTACATCGGTCCTTACAGCATTGTCCAGGATATGCAAAACAATGCATATAAAATTAGAAGTTTAGATGGAGAAAATGAAATGATTATGAATGCAGCCAATCTTAGAACATATAGAGTAGCACCAGGCGCAGCTCAAGTGAATCTCGTGGAAAAACCAAGGAGCTCAAACGCAGGAGAAGACGCAAGTTCCGGCACGGAAGAAGAAGATGATGATGATGACCCGTGTACCGAAACGGAAGAAGAAGATGATGGTGATGACCCGTGTACCGAAGCAGAAGAAGAAGATGATGATGATGACCCGTGTACCGAAGCAGAAGAAGAAGATGACCAGGAGACCCTATCAACGAACCCAGGAGACGACAGTCAGTTCGAGATTGAGACAGGTCAACAGACAGAAGAGAATTGTCCGGAATGCGAACAGAACTCAGCCGAGATACTAGCAGTCGTGAAACAGATTGCAGGTGACCTCGAGAAAGAGAACAAATTTTTAGAGAGAGAAATCAGAGAAAAACTCAGACATAAGCAGAGGTATACTTCATAGTCAGGAGTATACATTCGCTTATGGCTGCAAGTATGTCTAGAATATCATTGGTTGAATTGAGAAATCTTCCACTATCGCGTAAGATTACTAACGGCGTAAGGGGGCATTGCACCCATAAGCGAATTTGGCCTAATTTAATTCACAATTAAATTGAATATTTCACATATGAGATACCACAGTGAGGCTGTGAAACTAGCAGTCACAAAGGAACTTTCTGGCGCCAGTCAGACGGCGAGAGAATCCATGAAACTCTTCTTGGCACGACCAAATTGTAAACCATCCTTCCAATAAATTTTATGACACCGCCTGGGAGCGGCGACTTGGTGGTCGTTCTCACGAGAAAAGCACGCGTTGAAGCCTGACCTACTTGGCCAGGACAATAGAGGACAACGACTATAACCGCCAATCCTTGGGAGGAAGCGGATGCACCCACGTTTGGAAGGGCGCGAAAGTCTCAGCCAATCAGAAAATTCTAAATTTGAATGAGCCGTCATACCGGGAAATCTACAGTCAGTATCTCGCGATCTGAAGCCCGATGTGGTAGTGAAAAACAGTGTCCTGACTTCTTTATAATATTTGGTGAATTATCAATACCAATCTGTGGTTAATTAGTGCCTAATTATTAAAATTCAACTTCACACGGAGGAGTAATAGGATCTAGAAGAAGGAGCTGTCATGGCAGGATGAGGCCATCCACCGGAAGAAAATAACTCCAGTGACGCGCACCGTCGTGTGGATTATCCTATGATCATTTCCCGCGGCGCAATATCATATGTGAGTCGGACAAAATTTAGGAAGTTTTGCATATAAATTTTGAAAACCATAACCTACGGATGTACGAGAAAGCGCTCCCGAGGACTAGATTATTACGCCACATCCCTTCCACGGAACTATTTTCCAGGTGGTGGGAGGAATTTCTACAAAACCCAGCGACCACAGGGTCGAGCTCTCAGTGTTTGAGTGAATTCTCAGTCGTTCAGTATTCTCAGTGTTTTTAGACATTTCTCAGTGTCTTCAGAGTTCTTAGTTCTCAGTTATTGTCTTGAGTACTTTTAGTGTTATTTCAGTATTCTCAGTGAATTTACGTTTGACAGAGTGACAGAGTGTGTCAGCAAATGCATTTAGTCAGCTTTATTTTGGCTGGTAAGAAAGCGATTAGACACTTGTAGGCATTTTTAGAAAGCCTTGTATTATTTACTTGGGAGAATAGCATTTCAGAAAATGAACATTTTCACAGACTTTTACTGTAAATTCAGGGAGAATAGGCAAGAATTACACTTTCAACTCAAATGAACTCACATTACTAGTCGAGGGAAACAAGTCCATGTTTTCAGCATATTTACATAAAAACATTTCTAACCAGCAGGGAGTGTTACATGTGAGATCAGTATAAAATTTTCTCCACAACATAAACTGTATTTTAGCTTGTTTCTACCATTCTACAAACTGTTTGGCAAGCGAGATGTTTACGGGGAGAAACCAGTAAAGACAGACAGGAAGGTGATTGACTTTCTTCAATGGAGACCGCAATAGTCAACCTTGAGGAGACAGTTATATCCCAGTAGGGTTAATGTACTGTAAGCTGTAGTGTAAACAGAGCTGAGGGATCGGCGAGCAGGCCAGCAGGTGTTTTGCAGGTAGATAGCGAGGTGACCATCCTTCTACACAACAGGCAGGAGTCTGCAGTGGCATTTCTAACTTTCACTGGAGTGAGAGAAATACGAGTGTTTTATGCTAATATAAACGTGTGTCACGGCATGGCAAGAATGTGTCAAATTTGCGTGTGTAAAAATCTGGAATACCACATCAGCTTGAAGATGGAATTCTAATTTCCAACATGACCGGGGCCGGTGGGTGAACCGACCTGCCTCCACCATCACAGGTATGAGCATCATTATAATGTAAATAAATATGTAGGACCGTGGCAAAATCGATGATCAATGTAGTTTAGAGTACTAGGTAGGGTTGTAAATAATTCACAGTTTTATAATACTGCTAATAATAATAATAATAATAATAATAATATAATAATCATAGTAATAATAATAATAATAATAATAATAATGTTTATGTTGCACTTTCAGATGGGCTTATTTTGTGCACTTTGTTTAAGTAGATGTTTGTTTGCGTGTATTTATGGTTGATTTTGTAGTATGTCACTTTGACAGTTAGGCAGCTTTGATATTGGATCTACGAGTGTAATGTCAGTTTATTATTTTTTCATCATGATTTTAGATCGTTGGTTTTAAGTCGATTTTGTTGGAGTTTTGTTCTTGGGGACGCCGTCGCGATGATTTCAATGTTTATTTTGCTATTTTTGCGCAGTTCACCTTGTTTTCTGTTGCGGAATCATCCTTCTGATGTCCGGTTTTGATTGTACTTATCCCGCGTATTTTGCGACGATTTTTGGTAGACGCATATATTTATTTCTGGGTAGTTGCAGTGGCGCATGTTTCAACATTTGTGTTTTGAGAGGCAATCTCGTCATTCTTTGTTTTGATAGAAACGGTGAGCGCCATTGATGAGTCAGCTCTGTGATTTTTGTGATGTGTTTACAGTGAATGATCGAGAGATCGAGCTAGATGATTAATATCCCTGATGAGCTACGTTGATGATGGAAATATGATATTGGGACCATGTCTTGATTTGTCGTAAGAAGCCGTAATGTGCACGACAGATATTTGCCCGCCGGATACGAGCGAGGCTGTGTTGTGAGAATAATGAATAATAATGACGTCGCGAACTAATGAATAAAAAGAATTGTGAAATAAAGAGTTTAACCACGTGTGTTGAATGTGTTACGACATGGGTTACGATACTACAGGCAGGAGCCTGTATTTGTTTAAATAATTCCAGGGAAGGTAGATGCTCGATAAAAATGCTAGCCAGCGTACAACGTGAACAGAGCGACGAGTCAATGTGTTTTGAATATTTATGTAGAGTCACGATTGACGTGAAGTAACAGTAATTTGTCCATCAAGGTTAAATAATATCATGTCCAGACATTTATCGTCTGAAATTTGAGATTGCCGTCAAATTCGCAGTATTTCATTTTGCTACTCGCAGCGGGGTATGTTTTTCTGGTGACTCCGAGTTTGTTTTGCGCTTTCTATCTTTTTAATTTCCAGTAGGCCGCGATGGTGGGATCCAGTTTGCTTATTTGTTTTCTTTTCTGTTTGTACCTTTTACTGTTTATTTGTAGGACGCAAGCGTATGTGAATTATTTATATTTGATGTGATGTAAATAGATAAGTGTAGCTAGGCTAGTTTTTTTTTTGATCTCTGTATTTTTTTTTTGTCGGAGCAGTGTTTCTCCGTTAATTAATGTAATGATGTAAATACCATTTCAGATGTTAGGTTTATTGGATCATCGATTATGTCACAGTCGAAATGTTAGTGGTATGCTCATACCAGGCATCTAAGTAATTACCAAACTTTCTTTTAAAATCCACTACATTTTTATTTTGAAATGAAGCGATCTTTAAATAAACCAATTGTATAAAACTGCCGCAATAAGCGGTAAATAAGATGGCATCTGCCTCCATCTAGTGGTGATACCACGAATATGAATTAATAATGAAACGCAGTCAGCGGCAAAAATTCTATAGAAGATTTAATGTACAAGGATCGCTATCATTTGATAATGTTAACATCAGGCATTTGGCCTAAATTTCTGTTTATTTTAAGAAGTCCAGTCTATCACAGACATGCAAATGAAGTTTAAAATTTAGATGAGTGGTTGGATACACTCAGAGTGATGTTTCGATAATTAATTTGGTTTAATCGTGAAGTTTTGTATAAGACAATGGTTATGTCGGAAATGAAGTGTGATGTTCATGGTTGTTCTGTTTTCTTCGAATTTATTCCTTAAGTAATACACTTGCTTAGTGCAGTCCATGATTATTTAAATTTGGGTATTTTACCAAATGAGCAACAGGTGTTAAACATTTTATAACTCCTATAAGTCAGTGGTTTGATGGCATAACAGAATTTAATTTTATTTTATTGTGAGTCAACTATTTTAAATTTATTTGGGAGATATCTTTCTCCGTAATGTAATTTGTGTATTTCAAGAAGGTGGTCTTTCTGACCAGAGTTTTAAACTGAGTCATTTTATTTAACTTGAAGACAGTGTCAACAGAGTCTGGTATATTTTAATGAAGGTGTTTTGACCTTCAGTCAGTTTACTTAGGCAGTTTATGATTGTTTGCAAGGCAGATCCTTACTCTTTAATATTTTATTAGTCACTGTTATTTCATTTGTTTACATTTTTTCACTAGTTCAATTTACGTTCAATTTTCGCACTTTGCTTTTATTTAATAAATCAGTCTTTTATTTAATTTTTAATTCAGTCTTGGGTACCGTCATTTTAGTTAGTTTACCCCTTCTTTTCATTCCCTCACTCCTTTATCAGCGGGTGGCCTCTCCGGGGATAACGGACGGGCACGACTGAGAAAGAAGAGTCTACATGCAGTGGTGAATATGATTTTACATGTCATTTATTACAGGAGCAGCCGGCGCACAGAAGAAAGAAGAGATCACCGCAGTTGTTGCCTTTAAAAGGGCACAGGGGCCGGAGTGAGGAATGAAAAGCGTGTCGCCCAACTTTAGGGGCTAGATTTGCTTATCCCCGGGACTTTGCACTTTACATTTAATTTATTTTGTACCCAGACTAACAGCCATGAACATAGATTTACTGAATATTGACAAATATGAATGCTGTGATAGTACTGTTTGACAAGTAGTGGTATTAATTATAAATGTTATGTTTTGTATAATTTTATCCAAGTTTAGGATAAAATTGTTTTGTATTGGTAATTACTGTGTCTTGCATGTGTTGGAGGTATTGTTGGGGAGCCTGATGGTCTCAGTCGTATTCTCTCAGCATATAAAAATGTCGATTAGCCAGGAGCAGTGGGACATGTTGATTAAAACCATTAACGATTTAAGTGTAACAACTAGTGAGTTGAAATCGAGTCAGGCCGAACTATCGAATAAGATCGAAAGTAGCCAAACAGAATTAGTCGACGAACTGAAAGCCAGTCAGGCTGAACTTGTAAACAAAGTAGAAAGTAGCCAGACAGAATTAGCTGACGAATTAAAATCCAGTCAGGCTGAACTTGTAAACAAAGTCGAAAGTAGCCAGGCCGAATTAGCTAACGAATTTAAAACCACACAAGGCGAATTAAAATCCAGCCAGGTAGAGTTAGCCAATGAGTTAAAAGCCACACAAAGTGAATTGAAATCTAGTCAAGCTGAACTTGCAAATAAGATTGAGAGTAGCCAAGCCGAACTTGTGAATAAAGTAGAGGCAGTACACGGACAGGTCTTGGAAGAATTCAAGCAGTGTGAGATAAAGCTCGAGGAGAAATTTATAAAGAGCCAGGTTGAACTGAAGAAAGAGTTACGGGAAAACCAGGATAAACTCATGCAGGCGTGTAATGCAAACAGGCAGGAGACGATGGAAGAAATTAAGAAGTTAGCCGATGCACAAGCACAAATACAAGAGCAGTTAGACAGCCATAGCGCGACTGTTGAGGAAACTATGAGGGAAACCAGGGTAATGGTGCAAGATCAAGGCAAGGATTTAGCTCGAGGTATCATACTCTTGGAAGAGCGTATAGATAAAATTGAGGATGAGACTAAGAAAGAAATGAATAAAGTAGGCGTACAGATTGGAGAGACCCAGGAGAAAACGAGCCACGAAATCATGACTTTAAAGTCGGAGACCCAGGATATTACAAAGAGGTTAACCGAACTGTCAGAAAAGATAGCGGAAACTGAGGGTGCGATTACACTCAGTGAGCAGTCAGTAAGACAGGAAGTTAACGAGGTCATAGAGGGAAAAATCCAGGCAATTAAGACCCAGGGTGAAAACCTCTCGACCTTGGTCAAGATGCTAGTAGACAAACAAGCCGAGTCCCAGGTAGCCAGAGAAAGTAGGATACAGCCGCAGCATGAGCCGACGCAGACCGAGCCGATAACACAAATATTTAACATGGAAAGGACAATGCCCGAAAGTACACAAAGAACTGAAGCTTCCACGCAGATCATAAACATCGTGCGTACGAGTGACGATCAACCGAAGAAATTTAGTGGAACGTCACAAATAACCCCAAAAGTATATCTTAGGGAATTGAAACAATATTTCCAAGATATTAAAGCTCCAGAAGACAAGAAACTACGCATAGTAGAAAAATATCTGGAAGGACAGGCGAAGACCTGGTACTACGGTTTCGTAGATACTTTTAAGACGTTCGCAGATTTCGAGAAGGCTTTCCTCGAAAGGTACTGGTCCTTATCCACACAACAAGCACTCAGGATGGACTTGTACACTCGCAAGTACATGTCGACACAGCCCACACGATACTTAGACTTCTTAACACAGCTCGTCAAACTTAGACAATTAGATTCTCCGGTGTCTGACGAAGAGATCGTGCAGACAATAATCAAACAATTTCCGTCGGACGTGCAGAGAATGCTCATTACAGCGAGGGTAGATGATCCAGCTCAAGTTGAGGCTATTCTAAGGGAGCTAGACGCTACATCCACTAATAATGTACCGCAGAGAGTGACCAGGCAAACGCAGGAACATAGGGCTTACCTAGCTAATGCCGCCAGTGACAATGCACGAGGCAATGCGCAGGTAAACGGCCCGAATTCAGGCGCTGTATCGCGGCGAGATACGAACACGAGACGCCAGGAGGAAGAAATCCAACGTCCGTGGTTTAGAAAACCTAACTATCCAGACAGGCGACCGCGCTATCAGGACAGGCAGCCATACCAAAGGAGGTACCTCTCACGTGACAGAAGGCGATGGGAAGATCGAGGAAGAGACAGGCCTTACTATCGCGACCCTGAAAGGAGATGGAACGAGAAAAGGAATTACCAGCGAGATAGGAACTCGGACCCGAGGTATCAAGAGGGGCGCCGATACATCAATGAACTGAGTAACAAACAGCAGCGCGATCCGTGGAAACAGGCAATCGAATCCCAAGACATGAACCCGGATATCACGGGAGACGGAAGCCACGAATTCCAGCAGCCAGCCAGAAGAGAGACCCCGAATAGCAGACCACTAAACCCAGAAGCACCCGCACACAAGGAAACAGGTGCTAGGAAGAAAGAATATATTCCGAATTGGAATTAAGGACTCCATCGAATAGCTCAGCCATATGGAAAAATCCCGAAATCACGGAGAGGCAATCAGTTCATATTAGTCACCATGGATGTATTTTCCAAATTTACAAACCTTTCTCCAATGCAAAAGGCCAATACTAGGTCAGTTTTAAGATGCATTAATAGGGAAATAATTCCGGCCATGGGAAAACCGGAGAAATTATTAACAGATCACGGAACCCAGTTCACCTCCGTAGAGTTCAAAGCAGGTTTAAGGCAATTAGGAATACAGCATGTTTTGAGTTCAACACGTCACCCAGAGTCGAACCCGGCAGAAAGAGTAATGAAAGTCATCGCAAAATTCTGCAGAATCTATATCCCAGAACAACATTGGCGATGGGTCGATATTCTCCCATTGATCACTGACTGCATAAACAATACTGTCCATGAAGCAACAGCGAAAATCCCAGCCACAGTGCATAATGGCTTACAACCGGCCAGGCCGTGGTGTCCAGTCGTCAATTGTCCGCCTGAACCCCTATTAGCTCCGGAACTATGTACACAACAGGTACGGGAGCACTTAAGAGAGCAAGCTGACCGCAGGCTGAGAAGAGTCCGAAGAAAAAAATATCACAAGCCATTAAGGGTAGGTGACATGGTATTGATCCGTAGACCAGCCATCTCCGATCCTGAAAGGAAGTATTACGCAAAATTCGCACCATTGTACATCGGTCCTTACAGCATTGTCCAGGATATGCAAAACAATGCATATAAAATTAGAAGTTTAGATGGAGAAAATGAAATGATTATGAATGCAGCCAATCTTAGAACATATAGAGTAGCACCAGGCGCAGCTCAAGTGAATCTCGTGGAAAAACCAAGGAGCTCAAACGCAGGAGAAGACGCAAGTTCCGGCACGGAAGAAGAAGATGATGATGATGACCCGTGTACCGAAACGGAAGAAGAAGATGATGGTGATGACCCGTGTACCGAAGCAGAAGAAGAAGATGATGATGATGACCCGTGTACCGAAGCAGAAGAAGAAGATGACCAGGAGACCCTATCAACGAACCCAGGAGACGACAGTCAGTTCGAGATTGAGACAGGTCAACAGACAGAAGAGAATTGTCCGGAATGCGAACAGAACTCAGCCGAGATACTAGCAGTCGTGAAACAGATTGCAGGTGACCTCGAGAAAGAGAACAAATTTTTAGAGAGAGAAATCAGAGAAAAACTCAGACATAAGCAGAGGTATACTTCATAGTCAGGAGTATACATTCGCTTATGGCTGCAAGTATGTCTAGAATATCATTGGTTGAATTGAGAAATCTTCCACTATCGCGTAAGATTACTAACGGCGTAAGGGGGCATTGCACCCATAAGCGAATTTGGCCTAATTTAATTCACAATTAAATTGAATATTTCACATATGAGATACCACAGTGAGGCTGTGAAACTAGCAGTCACAAAGGAACTTTCTGGCGCCAGTCAGACGGCGAGAGAATCCATGAAACTCTTCTTGGCACGACCAAATTGTAAACCATCCTTCCAATAAATTTTATGACACCGCCTGGGAGCGGCGACTTGGTGGTCGTTCTCACGAGAAAAGCACGCGTTGAAGCCTGACCTACTTGGCCAGGACAATAGAGGACAACGACTATAACCGCCAATCCTTGGGAGGAAGCGGATGCACCCACGTTTGGAAGGGCGCGAAAGTCTCAGCCAATCAGAAAATTCTAAATTTGAATGAGCCGTCATACCGGGAAATCTACAGTCAGTATCTCGCGATCTGAAGCCCGATGTGGTAGTGAAAAACAGTGTCCTGACTTCTTTATAATATTTGGTGAATTATCAATACCAATCTGTGGTTAATTAGTGCCTAATTATTAAAATTCAACTTCACACGGAGGAGTAATAGGATCTAGAAGAAGGAGCTGTCATGGCAGGATGAGGCCATCCACCGGAAGAAAATAACTCCAGTGACGCGCACCGTCGTGTGGATTATCCTATGATCATTTCCCGCGGCGCAATATCATATGTGAGTCGGACAAAATTTAGGAAGTTTTGCATATAAATTTTGAAAACCATAACCTACGGATGTACGAGAAAGCGCTCCCGAGGACTAGATTATTACGCCACATCCCTTCCACGGAACTATTTTCCAGGTGGTGGGAGGAATTTCTACAAAACCCAGCGACCACAGGGTCGAGCTCTCAGTGTTTGAGTGAATTCTCAGTCGTTCAGTATTCTCAGTGTTTTTAGTCATTCTCAGTGTCTTCAGAGTTCTTAGTTCTCAGTTATTGTCTTGAGTACTTTTAGTGTTATTTCAGTATTCTCAGTGAATTTACGTTTGACAGAGTGACAGAGTGTGTCAGCAAATGCATTTATTCAGCTTTATTTTGGCTGGTAAGAAAGCGATTAGACACTTGTAGGCATTTTTAGAAAGCCTTGTATTATTTACTTGGGAGAATAGCATTTCAGAAAATGAACATTTTCACAAACTTTTACTGTAAATTCAGGGAGAGTAGGCAAGAATTACACTTTCAACTCAAATGAACTCACATTACTAGTCGAGGGAAACAAGTCCATGTTTTCAGCATATTTACATAAAAACATTTCTAACCAGCAGGGAGTGTTACATGTGAGATCAGTATAAAATTTTCTCCACAACATAAACTGTATTTTAGCTTGTTTCTACCATTCTACAAACTGTTTGGCAAGCGAGATGTTTACGGGGAGAAACCAGTAAAGACAGACAGGAAGGTGATTGACTTTCTTCAATGGAGACCGCAATAGTCAACCTTGAGGAGACAGTTATATCCCAGTAGGGTTAATGTACTGTAAGCTGTAGTGTAAACAGAGCTGAGGGATCGGCGAGCAGGCCAGCAGGTGTTTTGCAGGTAGATAGCGAGGTGACCATCCTTCTACACAACAGGCAGGAGTCTGCAGTGGCATTTCTAACTTTCACTGGAGTGAGAGAAATACGAGTGTTTTATGCTAATATAAACGTGTGTCACGGCATGGCAAGAATGTGTCAAATTTGCGTGTGTAAAATCTGGAATACCACATCAGCTTGAAGATGGAATTCTAATTTCCAACATGACCGGGGCCGGTGGGTGAACCGACCTGCCTCCACCATCACAGGTATGAGCATCATTATAATGTAAATAAATATGTAGGACCGTGGCAAAATCGATGATCAATGTAGTTTAGAGTACTAGGTAGGGTTGTAAATAATTCACAGTTTTATAATACTGCTAATAATAATAATAATAATAATAATAATATAATAATCATAGTAATAATAATAATAATAATAATAATGTTTATGTTGCACTTTCAGATGGGCTTATTTTGTGCACTTTGTTTAAGTAGATGTTTGTTTGCGTGTATTTATGGTTGATTTTGTAGTATGTCACTTTGACAGTTAGGCAGCTTTGATATTGGATCTACGAGTGTAATGTCAGTTTATTATTTTTTCATCATGATTTTAGATCGTTGGTTTTAAGTCGATTTTGTTGGAGTTTTGTTCTTGGGGACGCCGTCGCGATGATTTCAATGTTTATTTTGCTATTTTTGCGCAGTTCACCTTGTTTTCTGTTGCGGAATCATCCTTCTGATGTCCGGTTTTGATTGTACTTATCCCGCGTATTTTGCGACGATTTTTGGTAGACGCATATATTTATTTCTGGGTAGTTGCAGTGGCGCATGTTTCAACATTTGTGTTTTGAGAGGCAATCTCGTCATTCTTTGTTTTGATAGAAACGGTGAGCGCCATTGATGAGTCAGCTCTGTGATTTTTGTGATGTGTTTACAGTGAATGATCGAGAGATCGAGCTAGATGATTAATATCCCTGATGAGCTACGTTGATGATGGAAATATGATATTGGGACCATGTCTTGATTTGTCGTAAGAAGCCGTAATGTGCACGACAGATATTTGCCCGCCGGATACGAGCGAGGCTGTGTTGTGAGAATAATGAATAATAATGACGTCGCGAACTAATGAATAAAAAGAATTGTGAAATAAAGAGTTTAACCACGTGTGTTGAATGTGTTACGACATGGGTTACGATACTACAGGCAGGAGCCTGTATTTGTTTAAATAATTCCAGGGAAGGTAGATGCTCGATAAAAATGCTAGCCAGCGTACAACGTGAACAGAGCGACGAGTCAATGTGTTTTGAATATTTATGTAGAGTCACGATTGACGTGAAGTAACAGTAATTTGTCCATCAAGGTTAAATAATATCATGTCCAGACATTTATCGTCTGAAATTTGAGATTGCCGTCAAATTCGCAGTATTTCATTTTGCTACTCGCAGCGGGGTATGTTTTTCTGGTGACTCCGAGTTTGTTTTGCGCTTTCTATCTTTTTAATTTCCAGTAGGCCGCGATGGTGGGATCCAGTTTGCTTATTTGTTTTCTTTTCTGTTTGTACCTTTTACTGTTTATTTGTAGGACGCAAGCGTATGTGAATTATTTATATTTGATGTGATGTAAATAGATAAGTGTAGCTAGGCTAGTTTTTTTTTTGATCTCTGTATTTTTTTTTTGTCGGAGCAGTGTTTCTCCGTTAATTAATGTAATGATGTAAATACCATTTCAGATGTTAGGTTTATTGGATCATCGATTATGTCACAGTCGAAATGTTAGTGGTATGCTCATACCAGGCATCTAAGTAATTACCAAACTTTCTTTTAAAATCCACTACATTTTTATTTTGAAATGAAGCGATCTTTAAATAAACCAATTGTATAAAACTGCCGCAATAAGCGGTAAATAAGATGGCATCTGCCTCCATCTAGTGGTGATACCACGAATATGAATTAATAATGAAACGCAGTCAGCGGCAAAAATTCTATAGAAGATTTAATGTACAAGGATCGCTATCATTTGATAATGTTAACATCAGGCATTTGGCCTAAATTTCTGTTTATTTTAAGAAGTCCAGTCTATCACAGACATGCAAATGAAGTTTAAAATTTAGATGAGTGGTTGGATACACTCAGAGTGATGTTTCGATAATTAATTTGGTTTAATCGTGAAGTTTTGTATAAGACAATGGTTATGTCGGAAATGAAGTGTGATGTTCATGGTTGTTCTGTTTTCTTCGAATTTATTCCTTAAGTAATACACTTGCTTAGTGCAGTCCATGATTATTTAAATTTGGGTATTTTACCAAATGAGCAACAGGTGTTAAACATTTTATAACTCCTATAAGTCAGTGGTTTGATGGCATAACAGAATTTAATTTTATTTTATTGTGAGTCAACTATTTTAAATTTATTTGGGAGATATCTTTCTCCGTAATGTAATTTGTGTATTTCAAGAAGGTGGTCTTTCTGACCAGAGTTTTAAACTGAGTCATTTTATTTAACTTGAAGACAGTGTCAACAGAGTCTGGTATATTTTAATGAAGGTGTTTTGACCTTCAGTCAGTTTACTTAGGCAGTTTATGATTGTTTGCAAGGCAGATCCTTACTCTTTAATATTTTATTAGTCACTGTTATTTCATTTGTTTACATTTTTTCACTAGTTCAATTTACGTTCAATTTTCGCACTTTGCTTTTATTTAATAAATCAGTCTTTTATTTAGTTTTTAATTCAGTCTTGGGTACCGTCATTTTAGTTAGTTTACCCCTTCTTTTCATTCCCTCACTCCTTTATCAGCGGGTGGCCTCTCCGGGTATAACGGACGGGCACGACTGAGAAAGAAGAGTCTACATGCAGTGGTGAGTATGATTTTACATGTCATTTATTACAGGAGCAGCCGGCGCACAGAAGAAAGAAGAGATCACCGCAGTTGTTGCCTTTAAAAGGGCACAGTATATTGATTAGGGAGTTGATATTCAACGTGGCAAAGTAGTTGAGCTGTTTATGCCGTATCTTGTTTAAAGAAGTTTCAAGATGCTCCGACGTGTTTCGTAGCATGTCGGTGTGGACTCCCCAGAATCCGAAGGCCCACGAACGTCACTGAAACTGACGATGGTTTGAGTACCACCTGGGATAATCATTTCCGTATGTTCGTCCTCCATGCTTTAGTTGAAAACTGTGTTTGGTGGATTAGAGTTATTACATCGTAATCATGTTTCTGCCGAGATTGTGAGGTCCAATACGTTTAATTAGTTGCCTACACAGCTATGAAGACCAAACTCCCCGTTGTGGTTCTTCCGCCTTCCTTGCCATTGAGATGGTACTAAACATCTTCTGTCATCACCACCATACCGAAGTCTATCTTCTCTGCTGCTGATGTTGGTGGAGTCTGCACACTTCATCCTGTGTTAGAGCCCCCATATTTATGATCCCTGGAGAGACCAAGTTCCTGTAGGCTCCCTATCCGCCAGCTGAGGACGCGCCCTCTAGAGGTTACCAGACTCCCCCGTGGGTATTATTATTATTATTATTAAGTAGAACGTTTTTTTAAACCAGGCAACGTGGTGCCACCAAATTAAATAGGATACGCCGTGATATTCTGTCATTCTCTAATCCTGAGTATAGAAGTGGTAATCGCTCACAGTTTCATCAAGAAGCTGAAGAGATACAGTATAACCACAGATAAGTGAGAACCTTCCATTTTCTGATACCATACTTCATACTTAGGTTGTGATGATTGCACGATATTTTCAAAGTAGTTAAAATAATAAGAAACATACACTTCGAACAAAAATAAACACAAGAATAAACCCATAATATAATTTGTGAATGCTATAAACCATCTTCTTGGGAAATTTTAATATTTTCCCACCAACAATTAAATCCACTTTCCTATTTATTGAAACGACATTCTACATAGGCCTACTAAAAAACTTAGACTGGTGAATAATATCAGCTTATGCAGTTTTCCGTAATGATCAATGCAGGTGACCCAGCAGTTGGTGGTTTTCTCCTAATCCACTATTCACGGTACACTTTGGTTGCTGTGGTATTTGAAAAGCCCAATGCCTCCACGGAGTGGGCCATACGTCTGGCGCCGACAATCTCGCCGTGATCAAATGCGCTGAGGTCTCGTGTGTTCCCCATCCCGTAGTAAACTGTTGCTATTACAGCCTATGAATGGTCTGACATCCTCACTGTCACATGCCAACCCTCTTAGTATATTCGCCGTGCCGAGCACAGCACCATTTCCCAACTATTTCAGTTATCTCTATTGCAGTTGCTCATGTGTGCACAAACCGACTGAGCTAGGATCGGACCTACCAAATGAGAAAAATATCGAAATCTGAAAATGTGAAACACTTACGCCAGATAATATCCGTATTATTATTAATATTATTATTATTATTATTATTATTATTATAAATAATGGCGTGTGGCCTCCAATGGTGCTTGGTGCAAGTCTTTCGAGTTGACGCCGTGTTGGTGACCTGCGCGTGTGTGAGGATGGGGCCCTACGTATGAAGAATTCTAATGATGAAGACGGCACACACATACCCAGCCCCCGAGCCACTGGAATTATCCAATGAATGTTAAAATCCCCGTCCCGGCCGAGAATCGAACTCGTGACCCTCTGAACCAAAGGCCAGCACGCTGACCCTTTAGCCATGGAGCCGGTCATTATTATTATTATTATTATTATTATTATTATTATTATTATTATTATTATTATTATTATTATAGTTCTGTGCAAGCGCGGACAGTGCGGACTCACTGTCTTTGAACTGGCCACTGCATATTCAAAACAAACCAGTCACAAAATCTCTGTATTGTGCCGAATTTTCATAGAGCCCAATGAGTTTATATACGAGAAACACAGAGCTAGTAGGGTTAAGTGGGTGTATTGCCCCAAGAAAGGGGAAAATATGCCTCCTTCCTGTAACAGTAAGTAACACCAGCTAACATGATTTGGCGGTAAAATAGAAAATATATTTTTTAAATTGAAATCGATGCCTTGAATTCGAAAAGAATGTACTTTTTTCGTATCACGTCTAGTTTAGACACAATTCTGTTTTTTAATATCTGCATTCGTAAGGTGTAACGACGAGAGATGTTCTCACACAAATCACTTTGGAATAATAGTATATACTGCATCAAGAGACGGAAGAAAATTATTGTTCACGTGTGTGAAGATGGCAGATGGAGACGTGAGCTAGGGCCGAATTTCTGAGTTCTGTTTTCTAGAAATTTACATACGCAATCTTAAGGCCGTTAAGGAAGCCGGATTGCAGATAAGACAGAGTAGAGTTGCTATTAATAGACCACATGTATAAACAGAAGTGTTCTAAGCCCCAGCCCTTATCCTATGTTTATGTTTGGCTGTCAATCCATTTCAAGATAAACTAGGTTGATATAACCAATTGGCTTGCTAATGGCTTTACGTCACACCGACACAGATACAGTAGGTCTTATGGCGACGATGGGATAGGAAAAGGCTAGGAGTTGGAAGGAAGCGGCCGTGGCCTTAAATAAGGTACAGCACCAGCATTTGCCTAGTGTGAAAATGGGAAACCACGGAAAACCATCTTCAGAACTGCCGACAGTGGGATTCGAACCCACCATCTCCCGGATGCAAGCTCACAGCTGCGCGTTCCTAACCGCACGGCCAACTCGCCCGGTCAAAGTGGCTTGAGACACACCCCTACAAGTAGACGTTTAGCGGGTCTATTACATTCAATTGTATCTGTGCTATGTGCATTAATGTGAATATGAAAGCTGTGTTTCAATCGATCGTTATTCAAGAACCATTTATATTATTATTTTAAGCCATCATGGCTAGTGTATCAGAGGTGCACAGAAGGCAGTGTAAACAAAGTCCTCAAAAGTTTTGCTACATTTCTGGAATTTATGTGTTCGACTCCAAGGTGAGTCAAGTAGACTCATTTGTGAAGAAATTTTATTTTTCTTGCTTCCAATTGAAAGTTGGAGATCAAGACAAATGTTTCCCACCTCATATTTCATGCCATACCTGTGACGAGAGACTTCGTTACTGGTGTGGGGGCAAACAAAACTCAGTGCCATTTGCCATACCTATGCAATAGCGAGAGCAGAACAATAATTATGACGACTGTTATTTTTGGAGTGCTAGCGTTGTCGGTTACAATCAGGAAAGCGAGAACAATATTAACTATACACCCTTGTCAGCTATTCGGTCCATTCCCCATGGATCTGACTTAGTAGTCAACTTACTCTACCTGATAACTTGAGTGATGAAGCTGAAAGCAGTTCCTTGCAATCTAACGCTGAAGAAATTGATTTCGAGCCACACCAATTTGTCATACCAACAAACAAATTTACTTAATCCGACTTGAATGATTCAACAAGGGATTAAAAGTTACCCAAACAAAAGAGTGAATTACTTGGCTCAACACTACACGAAAAGAATATGTTGCCATCGGAGGTTACATTTTTCTGGTACAGAAATCATGGGGAAATAATTTCAAACTATTCTACACAAGGAGATCAACTTGTACTTTGTACGGATGTTCAAAATCTTCTGCCAATTGGGAGAGAAGGAATATCATCCTAGCAATTGGCCCCTTTAAATTGACACTTCCAAACGAAGTCCTAAGCCTGTTTTGCTTCAAAACAGCTACGATCCAGCCCTCATACAACATGCACATTCTACAGAGCTGTCGAAACATATGAGACTTTAATGTTGGTGTTTGAAAGAATTAAATATCGCAAGCATAAGTGGCAGATTTGCGGTGATTTGAAGGTCATTGGATAGCTGCTGGGGCAACAGAAACGCTATAAAAATTTCCCTGTTTACTATGCCAATTGGATATCATGGAACGGTTTAAACATTGGGATACGGTACATTAGGCTGAAAGAGAGCAACTTCAACCAGGATCCAACAATATCTTGAATGTACTCGTAAATTTTGTAGACAGTGAAAAATTTTGCGTCCACCCTTGCACATCAAATTGGAAATGATCGAAATAGTATGTTAAGGCATTAGACAATTGTAGACCGTGCTTCAAATACTTATGAACGAAATTTTCAGCATTATTAGATGCGAAAATCAAAGAAGAAATATTTGGTGGACCACGGATTCGTAAACTGATGATGGACAAAATTTTCACAGATACGATGACCAAAATTTGAACGCATTCAATCAATCAATCAATCAATACTGATCTGCATTTAGGGCAGTCGCCCAGGTGGCAGATTCCCTATTTGTTGTTTTCCTAGGCTTTTCCTAAATGATTTCAAAGAAATTGGAAATTTATTGAACATCTCTCTTGGTAAGTTATTCCAATCCCTAACTCCCCTTCCTATAAATGAATATTTGCCCCTGTTTGTCCTCTTGAATTTTTCAACTTTATCTTCATATTGTGATCTTTCCTACTTTTATAAACGCCATTCAAACTTATTCGTCTACTAATGTCATTCCACGCCATCTCTCCGCTGACAGCCCGGAACATACCACTTAGTCGAGCAGCTCTTCTTCTTTCTCTCAATTCTTCCCAACCCAAACATTGCAACATTTTTGTAACGCTACTCTTTTGTCGGAAATCGCCCAGAACAAATCGAGCTGCTTTTCCTTGGATTTTTTCCAGTTCTTGAATCAGGTAATCCTGGTGAGGGTCCCATACACTGGAACCATACTCTAGTTGGGGTCTTACCAGAGACTTATACGCCCTCTCCTTTACATCCTTACTACAACCCCTAAACACCCTCATAACCATGTGCAGAGATCTGTACCCTTTATTTACAATCCCATTTATGTGATTACCCCAATGAAGATCTTTCCTTATATTAACACCTAGATACTTACAATGATCCCCAAAAGGAACTTTCACCCCATCAATGCAGTAATTAAAACTGAGAGGACTTTTCCTACTTGTAAAACTCACAACCTGACTTTTAACCCCGTTTATCAACATACCATTGCCTGCTGTCCATCTCACAACATTTTCGAGGTCACATTGCAGTTGCTCACAATCTTGTAACTTATTTATCACTCTATAGAGAATAACATCATCCGCAAAAAGCCTTACCTCCGATTCCACTCCTTTACTCATATCATTTATATATATATAAGAAAACATAAAGGTCCGATAATACTGCCTTGAGGAATTCCCCTCTTAATTATTACAGGGTCAGATAAAGCTTCACCTACTCTAATTCTCTGAGATCTATTTTCTAGAAATATAGCAACCCATTCAGTCACTCTTTTGTCTAGTCCAATTGCACTCATTTTTGCCAGTAGTCTCCCATGATCCACCCTATCAAATGCTTTAGACAGGTCAATCGCGATACAGTCCATTTGACCTCCTGAATCCAAGATATCTGCTATATCTTGCTGGAATCCTACAAGTTGAGCTTCAGTGGAATAACCTTTCCTAAAACCGAATTGCCTTCTATCGAACCAGTTATTAATTTCACAAACATGTCTAATATAATCAGAAAGAATGCCTTCCCAAAGCTTACATACAATGCATGTCAAACTTACTGGCCTGTAATTTTCAGCTTTATGTCTATCACCCTTTCCTTTATACACAGGGGCAACTATAACAACTCTCCATTCATCTGGTATAGCTCCTCTGACCAAACAATAATCAAATAAGTACTTCAGATATGGTACTATATCCCAACCCATTGTCTTTAGTATATCCCCAGAAATCTGATCAATTCCAGTCGCTTTTCTAGTTTTTAACTTTTGTATCTTATTGTAAATGTCATTGTTATCATATGTAAATTTTATTACTTCTTTGGCCTTAGTCTCCTCCTCTATCTCGACATTATCCTTGTAACCAACAATCTTTACATACTGCTGACTGAATACTTCTGCCTTTTGAAGATCCTCACATACACACTCCCCTTGTTCATTAATTATTCCTGGAATGTCCTTCTTGGAACCTGTTTCTGCCTTAAAATACCTATAGATACCCTTCCATTTTTCACTAAAATTTGTATGACTGCCAATTATGCTTGCCATCATATTATCCTTAGCTGCCTTCTTTGCTAGATTCAATTTTCTAGTAAGTTCCTTCAATTTCTCCTTACTTCCACAGCCATTTCTAACTCTATTTCTTTCCAGTCTGCACCTCCTTCTTAGTCTCTTTATTTCTCTATTATAATAAGGTGGGTCTTTACGATTCCTTACCACCCTTAATGGTACAAACCTGTTTTCGCATTCCTCAACAATTTCTTTAAACCCATCCCAGAGTCTGTTTACATTTATATTTACCGTTTTCCACCGATCATAGCTACTTTTTAGAAACTGCCTCATGCCTGCTTTATCAGCCATGTGGTACTGCCTAACAGTCCTACTTTTAAGACCTTCCTTTCTATCACATTTATTTTTAACTACCACAAAAACAGCTTCATGATCACTAATACCATCTATTACTTCAGTTTCCCTATAGAGCTCATCTGGTTTTATCAGCACGACATCCAGGATATTTTTCCCTCTGGTTGGTTCCATCACTTTCTGAATCAGCTGTCCTTCCCATATTAACTTATTTGCCATTTGTTGGTCATGCCTTCTGTCGTTCGCATTTCCTTCCCAATTGACATCTGGCAAATTCAGATCTCCCGCTACGATCACATTTCTTTCCATGTCGTTTCCCACATAGCTGACTATCCTATCAAATAATTCTGAATCCGCGTCAGTGCTACCCTTTCCCGATCTGTACAGTCCAAATATATCAAGTTGCCTATTATCTTTAGAAATGAGCCTTACACCTAGAATTTCATGTGTCTCATCTTTAACTTTTTCGTAGCTTACAAATTCTTCTTTCACCAGAATGAACACTCCGCCTCCCACCCTTCCTATCCTATCTCTACGATACACACTCCAGTGCCGTGAGAAAATTTCTGCATCCATTATATCATTTCTCAGCCATGATTCAACTCCTATTACAATATCTGATGAATATATATCTATTAAATTACTTAATTCTATTCCTTTCCTTACAATACTTCTACAGTTCAACACTAACAATTTTATGTCATCCCTACTTGATTTCCAGTTCCCTGTTCCCTTATCACCGCTCCCTAGGCCATCCCGTTTCCCTGAATGTACCTCCCTATTACCCTTCCAAACAAATTTCCTAACTTATACGTACCACTGCGGTTTAAATGAAGGCCATCTGAGCGCAGATCCCTATCTCCTACCCATCCATTTGGATCTAGAAATTTCACTCCCAGTTTCCCACATACCCACTCCATAGTCTCATTTAAATCCCCAATCACCCTCCAGTCAGTATCCCTTCTACACAGTATTCCACTAATAACAATCTCCGCTTTCTTAAACTTCACCCGTGCTGCATTTACCAGATCCCACACATCTCCAACTATGTTGGTACTTATATCAGCTTGCCTTACGTTGTTGGTACCAACGTGAAACACTACCACCTTCTCCTTCCCCTCCTCTCTCTCTTCTACTTTCCTCAACATCTGCCTCAACCTAATTCCTGGATAACACTCCACCCTGGTACCCTTTCCTCCACACACTTTCCCCACGTGTCTAACGATGGAATCTCCCATGACCAGAGCCTCAACCCTACCCACCTCGTTTGATCCCCTCCCCTCCTGGTCAGCCCTATCTTTCCTGATAACTGCAGAAGCTACTTCCTCCTCCCTTTTCTCCTTCGCATTCAAAGAGGTAGTAACAAATTTCCTTGAAAACATAGAGGATCCCTATACAAATAAATTGTAAGAAACGTGTTGTACAAGTTTAACCAAATCTTAGCACCACCTCTGGACTACCTCCCTCCTCCGTAAGTGAAGAGCAAGGTGAAAGTTTCCAAGAGGATCTCAAAGATGCAGAACGGTGCTGCCAGGGACGTTGGTATGAAAATGTAATGGCCGATTACTGTTGATCGATTGCACGTGACGACCCTTTGAGGAAGCCCTCACAAACTTCAAAAACGCGCGATTTCTACGAGAACCAGAAAAATACGACCGACTAAATGTAAGTTTTCAATTTATATATCGTTTACTTAGCTTGCTGAATTGTTTAGTATGTATGGTTTATCTCTCTACTCTTCATGCGCAATTCAATCAATGCTAAGCGTTATCAAGTTTCCTTGGCTCACAGAGGAATAGGAAGCGCCTGAGTTTAATGGGCAGACAACCAATATTCAAAGTATAAGTTAAAATAACAAAGTTCAAGAAGACCAAGTTTACTACATAAACCCTTTCAACTTTGAAACAATACTGGAGCTCATTACCTAGGGAAAACAAAACAAGAGCTAAAAGGCTCTGTCACAGGTACTGCGCCCTGGTGGGGTGTGATAGGCGTCATTCAATTGTAATTAATTATTGAGGAATATATATTTCAGTTTCAGAAGCAAGAATATCTTACTTTACAAATAGTAAGTACAGAACAGGCCGAGATGGTATTGTACAACCTGCCACAGACTGTTGTCTCCACTAAGATTAAGGAATACAATGGCCAGCAAAATTAGAATTCTCAGAAATTGTGACGAGGGGGAAGAGACAGGCAAGAGTTATTTCCGAGTCAGTGGAAGGTTTCAGGCCCGCGGGCGAAATTATAGTGCGACACACTGGATGGAGCCGTGTGCAAAATTCCTAGAAAAGATGTCAAGGGAGCTCCAAGTTACTAGCTGGAGCTGAGCGCAAGGTTGGCACTTGAAGAAAAAAATATGAAACTTCTCTGTCCCCCGCTAGCTTGGACCAATCGTAAAATTCATAGACCAGTAGTAGGTACGACAACTTCGTATTGTAAGAAGCACAGTCAACCTTAACTCCACGGATTAAATTTATAGAAGGAAGTGATTAATAAATTCGGAATAAGGTGGAATTTAGAGGCCTAACCATATATTAAAAGTTATTAACTGAGGGAGATTGATTGACGTTATTCTGAGAATTCATGGATGCTATCCATTGATTGGCTCCAGGCAAGAGACGCGGCAAAAGAGCGTGAAATCCCAGGCCGGGATACAAGAGCTAAATTCGCAATTATATCAATTACCAGCGAACGATATTAGTTGAGAATTGGCATAGAGCCTTTGAGAACATAATTACATCATTGGATCCCAAATTTAAGCCACTGGCAAAGGACAAATAGTCGTATGAGGATATCGGAGCTGCGCGTCGTAAGATGACCTTTCGTGAACTCGGAGGAGAGGGGAGACGAATATAAATATAGGGTCGTGGAGACGGACTTACTTCTGATAATGTGTTCGAGCTGTTACCACGCCAGGGGTGCGTAACTTACTTGCGAATATTCCGTGTCGTTACTACGCCAGGGAGCATGTGTGTATTTACTCGTGGAGTAGTGTTCGAAGTGTTAGAATGTTACGTAGCACAGTGATTCGTGACGTTAAGTAGTTCATATTACAGTCTTGAACAGTATACTAGCAGGAAGAGTTCCAATATTTACAGAACTCATTAAATTAAAACCTACGGATAGGAGTGTGAAATTCTACAAAAAGAAATTAGGAAGTACGTGGCGTGAGAACGATCACGGTATTCGTCGTATTTCATCCAGTAAACAGTCAATCATCAACTGATACCTGGTCAGCTGCGTGAACACGCGACGGGAATTCGAGTGCGCGCCAGGGCCTTTGTAAAAGGGTATCCCGAGGTATCCCATGTTCCTAGTGTCCTGGAAAGGAACAAAAAATGTATATTTACATTAAGTGGGCTAGATAAAAGGCCAGACATGTAAAGTTTGAGTTCAATATTAGTGTGTGTAAATTTGTTAAAATGTTAATATTTTAAAACTTGAAAATTAATATGTGTAAATCTGAAAAGTGCATTGGATTACCTCTTCAAGCTGGCGTGAAAACCAGTAGGATGCAGGGCTAGACTGGACGGGGCCTGTGCTCCTCGTCCAGTTTAGCAAACTACAAGGCTGAGATGAGTACCCATTAATATACATTTGTAGATGGCTATCGTTAGCGGGAGGAAATCATATTCTTTCATTATGGTAACGTAATTGTGAAACGAACCGTTTCCGGATAGTATAAATTCAAAGGTAGATAGACAAAGGGACAAAATAATATGTACATAATTAGATCAAGCACTCATCATAATTTTGATTATTTAATAGAGTAGAGTAGGGTTGATTTGTTTATTCAAGTGCTTGAATTGTTTGAAATTATATGGTGCACGTTTCACGTAAAGATAAGATTAATATTCATTTTATAAGTGCTCAAATGTGTTTTCCGTTATCGGAAACTTTATAGATATTAAGGCATGTTGTAAGAGTATCCAGAGGTAGAGTGTTGCCGAGTGATTTTTGTTCTTGTGGGACGGAATGAAGTCCATTGAATTTTCTGTAAATATCGATGATTATTCGTGCAGCGAAGTTCGCCAGTGGACAGAAACATAATAATCAGTAGAAGTATCGGAGTGATAAATGAACATGGGCAATGTGTAAATGCGTGTTTATTGCAATGCTTTGTGAATAATGGCAAGGGCCTAAGTTAATGGAATGATTGCAAGTTAAAGTAATTTCAATGTGAAGATAACATGTGGCGTGAATATTTTGATTCGGGCAGTAAATTTGATTTTAACCTTAATTGTTGATTTAACGTTTTTGGACTCCATAATAATCATAAATATTTGTTTTAAAGCGATAGAGGCACTTGTATACAATGGTCACGTTATGTTGAAAGCCCAGAGTGGTTTGAGCCAAATTTTGATGTCGGAAGTCGTGTGGGAAAAAAATCCGGCATGAGATGAAAATGAATCGTACTGATGTTGATAAAGAAATAGATGGATCTTGGGGCCTATGTCGATATAATAAATGTTTAAAGAGTTCCAGTGGAATAAATGGAATTCAAAATGAATTTAGCACTTGCAGAGATTGGATGTATTTGCCCAACTGCGAGGTGCCATGGGATTTGGAGGACATGGTGTTTCCATAAATTAACGACAGTACGAAAATAAGGTTGCGGGTTCGAATACCGTTATTATACCCCAACCGATATGAAATCGGATCTTGGTGGCTCATATTGGGAGTTAACATATGTGACTAAATTCTAAAGATTGAAATAAAAATATAAATTTTCGAAATAATAATAATAATAATAATAATAATAATAATAATAATAATAAATAATAATAATAATAATAATAATAATAATAATAATAATAATAATAATAATAATAATCCAAGTAAATCATAAATCAATTGCTTAGTGCCAAAGTAGACCGAAATTGTAAAAGCTTGTGCATTAACCAAAAATATCGCTAACGGTGCTGTAACACGTGAAATTAATTACAATAATAATAATAATAATAATAATAATAATAATAATAATAAAATTTGAAGCATCAGAAGAAGAAGAATTTTTTAATTTATGAACATATAATGATGGTGGGAGTTGAAATGAAAATATTGAAATTTTCAAACTACGTTAATAATAATAATAATAATAATAATAATAATAATAATAATAATAATATTTGAAGAATCAGAAGAAGAAGGAGAAGAAGAAGAAGAACCTATTTTTTTATTTCAGATGAGAATAATAAGAGTGGTAAGTTGAAATATTAGAGCGAGGATGATTACGGGTTACGATAATCATGATCTCCTCTATTAATAATAATGTTGATAATAATAATAATAATAATAATAATTTTTATTTCTTTATTTTTTATTATTATTTGGGGTGATGATGATGAATGAAATGAAATGTCGTATGGCTTTTAGTGCAGGGATATCCCAGGACGGGTTCGGCTCGCCAGGTGCAGGTCTTTCTATTTGACGCCAGTAGGCGACCTGCGCGTAGTAATGAGGATGAAATGATGATGAAGACAACACATACACCGAGCCCCCGTGCCGTTGGAATTAACCAATTAAGGTTAAAATCCACGACCCGGCCGGGAATCGAACCCCGTACCCTCTGAACCGAAGGCCAGTACGCTGATCGTTCAGCCAACGAGTCGGACATGATGATGAATGATACTTAGGGAAGTCAGCTGGCGATATAACGTAATAATGTCAAGTTGTTGTAAATAATAAGTTAATATTTGTAATATGAAGGCAAATCCCTACATCTGGACCATTAGGTTAGAGTCGCTTTGTCGTTTCCTTCAGTTATCGATTAGCATATCTTGGTTAGGAACCCGGGGAGAGTTTGTAGTTTCCCGGGTTGGTCTCATCTCAATAAAAGTGGAGGCGATGACAGGGGTCATGTGATCG
The DNA here is from genome assembly GCF_040414725.1 of Anabrus simplex. Taxonomy (NCBI): domain Eukaryota; kingdom Metazoa; phylum Arthropoda; class Insecta; order Orthoptera; family Tettigoniidae; genus Anabrus; species Anabrus simplex. Next base: position 395,359,659 of record NC_090266.1, on the reverse strand, counting down.
CGCCCACTTGGCCAACGGGTAAATGGGTCCATGACCAGAAATGGTCATTGTGTTAACGAGGGTAAATCTGATACCTTCAGATATCAACGGTTCCACCACCCAAATGGATGGGTGGTCAAAAGTGTCAAATATTGTGTAAAAATTTCCGGAGTAATTTGCCAATCCCGGCAAATTAGGGATCAACAGATTTTGGTTGTGTGTAAAAAATATTTGGTTTACTTAAATAAAATGCTCCTTTAGCATTTGCAAGGAAACAGTTCCAGGTTCTTGTTCTTGTAGAATAGTAAACCCTTGGTGACCGTTTAAATATCCGTCCCCATTCCTAGGACAGAGCCTTCATATTTTTCCCTGTGATCTGATTTCATATATTTTTATGTGTTTTTATGAAGGGCCTTAAAGTTAATCATTATAGAGTGTCCCGTTCAACCCTGTAGTACTAATTTGATGGCGCCCATACATTTAATTGGAGACCTTATATCCCGATATTAATTTTATTGTTTATTAGTTGCGATAGATTCGGGCCGTAACACTCCCTGAGATATTTGCTGGTTGGGACTCAGGCTTTGAGCGGGTACAGTACAACATGTGCCTACTAACAAGTACAATTATCAAGGGTTTGACCTCCCATTTACATGAATATGACCATGATAAATGTCGTTCGCTTCATCCTCAAAATAGAAGCAAGCCTTAAAATTTGAGAGAGAGACCATGTCTCCATTATAGTACTTCCCAACATGGGTCACAAGCCATTTCACAAAACAAGATCAGCCCAATAATGGGCTATTGATACAGTCTTTCAATTTACATTAGTGATCACAAATTCACAGATCTAGCTTACTTTCCAAGGTTACCCTTCAAGAAATTTACTGTATATACAGAGTCCAAAGTTCTATTCTACTTTTCAACAGCAAAACGGATTTAGAAAAAGAAATATTTTTAAGATAGGCTAATAACTAATTATAAAGGAGGCGGACACCAAGCACTCCAAATTGAATAGTTTAGAACTCTAAGTGGGCTGATGGCCCGATGAAGTAGATGCTAATCCCATACTACGGGTGACTAAGTGGGAGAAACTTTTAAAGCCAAAAAGCGTAAGTTCAATTTTAGAGTTACAAAATCTTAGTCACCCAATTTAATTTGAATGGGATAGTTACAAGGGTAACCACTCGTCCTCCTTTATGTTCAGCCAAATTCCCATAAGGGAAATAATAATTTTAATACGGAAACCACCCTAAATTAGGATGAGAAAAGAGCCCTAACGTTTAGCGTTTAAATGAAAAGTGAAAAAACCTTCCTTATCCTTCATACGCAGTTAAATACACTTAGATAAGTTTATTCTACCACACCCTATTAGTTGTAAGTTCATTCAGGCCATAACCCCCCACCTCCAACTATTCCCCGAGGGAACTCTCCCTCTTTCACGACGCACAAACAATCACAACTACAATGCAAGAAACTGAGGGTGAAAATGCCTCAGCTTATACAGAGCGAGAGCTCGAAACTTCTAGATGTACCGGTAATCCAAGGATCAGATTGGACGGCTTCCGTTAACCAAGAGAGATTGAGATTGGTCAAAAATATTACATTCCAGCCTAAAATAGGCTTATAGTTCGAAAGTAAAAATAGTAACAACAGCATGCAAAATAGTTTACAAACTTCGAAATACAAACTTTCTTTCAGGACTAGTTAGGATTTTACCCTCAAGCGGTCTCTTATATATCGATGACAGAGCCATCCAACCACAGGAGAAGAAACTATTACACTATTTCCGAGTTCAGAGGCTTTAAAAGAGACGAATATAGTAGAGAACAGCTCACGGAATACATAAAGAGAGACACTGTACCCCCCGATATACCAAGTATCGAAAATTTTACGTAACGACAAAATAACGTTTTGTACAATTGCCATTTAACCAGATGTGATACAGCGTTACTAAATTAATAAAACCAACCTATTTTAGTTTATACCGCATAAAATATGCTTTTTTGCATGCTAGTGAATTATACTACTGAAGACATGTCCATAAAGGAAACGTTTTATTAGTAAATTTTGACACAAGCATATATAATTCTCTCCAAATGATATTCTGAAGAGAATGTTAATTTTCTCACTACCGAGCTCGATAGCTGCAGTCGCTTAAGTGCGGCCAGTATCCAGTAATCGGGAGATAGTGGGTTCGTGCCCCACTGTCGGCAGCCCTGAAAATGGTTTTCCGTGGTTTCCCATTTTCACACCAGGCAAATGCCGGGGCTGTACCTTAATTAAGGCCACGGCCGCTTCCTTCCACTTCCTAGGCCTTTCCTATCCCATCGTCGCCATAAGACATATCTGTGTCGGTGCGACGTAAAGCAAGTAGCAAAAAAAAAATCTCACTTATAACTTAAATAGTATTGGAATATGATTCACATAAAGCGCAGATTTGGAAAAGAATCTATTTCTTACATTTTGACAAAGAGTAACCTAGAGTAGACTCGGTGTTAAGGGGAGAAAAAAGTATGTTTTGTGTAAGAATATATGGACGTTCTATTTCATATTGGAAGATCGTTAGCTATTTGTTCGTAATAATTCATACGCTTGAAAAAGCTATTTGCATCAATAGGAACTTCAGTAACAGTAAAGAAAATTCCACTTGAATACTAATGACATGTATATGTACAATACTGATATTTTAATAGCTCTAGCCCAGGAAAAGGCATTTGGATACCTTTTAAAGTCGCATTCTTCATCGTGTGCTGGAATGCGTCCTAATGTTGTATGCATCCATTATAATAGCTACAGCGATATTCATTAGCTAGCCCTCCCATTTTCCCTCAATTCCTTTCTCACTCTCCGTTCCCGCTGTGGCTCTACAAAGAGTGATTTTAGCACGCTTCACAGAATACCTAATGGTAGACGAAGAGTGAGATGTAAAAAAATATAAGCACGTCCGTACGCTAATTGTACGTCGTTTAGCCACTGCTCTGACGGATGAAATCCATTCCGTAATATTAGCAGTTGGAAAGCGTCCATAGGCCACGAAAGCCTTCCAGGTTAGCAGGGAGCTAACGCGAAGTGAAAATCCATCTCATGAACAGATTTTTATAGAACGTCAGGTTATCGAATTATCTTTCTTTAAAGAAGTAGCTATGAAGTACTAGCGGTTAAAAAGTTTGCATATTGACTGCAACGATCGACTTCTCTCTGAGACACTTTGTTGCAAACACTGACTCGAGCAAATAATATTGCTTAACTAAAACATTAATGTATAGACCTTTCGGAATACTGTATCATGATCAAGTTCTTCTGCAGGCCATAAACCATAAAAAAATATCGAATTCATTCCCTACCTGTTTTTGAAAAAACATCATGAAGTAAAATATATTCTAGCGACGAGGAAAATAAGGTATCAGTACAAGCAATGAAGGCCCTGGGTGGAGTAGAAGGTAACTGCCATTATTCTCAACCTGAGGAATAAGTAGTATAGCGTTGTTAGTTCTATACTTGGCCATCTTTGCCCCCAGAAATTAACCAAGTATTGAATACAACTACTCCAGGCCCATATATCTCTCCAGAGTTAAAGGTCTGGTTTCTAATTGAATCACATCCCCTTAGCTGAATCGTGAGTTCCCTTAACGACTTGACTAGACGTCACTTCACTTCATTCAGTAAACAGTGCTTTTCAATGCATTTTCTTGTAAAGGCTGTAAACAATGTATTTCAGTAAGCCTTTCTTAGATTAGTAACAAGTTCACCCTCTAATCAGCTCCACGCTCACACAATGGGCGAGGTATTGCCTACCATCGCAATTGGAATATCCGTATCATCGTACTTACCGTGAAATAAATATCTTTCGTTGCGAAATTAGTTTGTTATTTTTTTATTTACTTTTAATTGTAAGTTTGTCTTTCTAGTGGTCAACATTTATTTTCAATTTTTGTACGGTTACATCAAAAACGTCCGCCTCTGTGGTGTAGTGGTTAGCGTGATTAGCTGCCACCCCCAGAGGCCCGGGTTCGATTCCCGGCTCTGCCACGAAATTTGAAAAGTGGTACGAGGGCTGGAACGGGGTCCACTCAGCCTCGGGAGGTCAACTGAGTAGAGGTGGGTTCGATTCCCACCTCAGCCATCCTGGAAGTGGTTTTCCGTGGTTTCCCACTTCTCCTCCAGGCGAATGCCGGGATGGTACCTAACTTAAGGCCACGGCCGCTTCCTTCCCTCTTCCTTGCCTATCCATTCCAATCTTCCCATCCCCCCACAAGGCCCCTGTTCAGCATAGCAGGTGAGGCCGCCTGGGCGAGGTACTGGTCATACTCCCCAGTTGTATCCCCGACCAAGAGTCTGAAGCTCCAGGACACTGCCCTTGAGGCGGTAGAGGTGGGATCCCTCGCTAAGTCCGAGGGAAAATCCGAACGTGGAGGGTAAACAGATGATGATGATGATGATGATGATGATGATACATCAAAAACCTTGAAAACAACACACATTATAAATACTGTACATAAAAACAAGGAATGAGGCAAACAATGACCTTTGAACGTCTCAATACATTCAAATTATTGGCAGATGTCCAGTAGATTCGTAGCAAAGTGGGATGAAGTGGTTTACATATTGACATGTAATTATGAGATACAGTTTGTTACGGCCATATGGTTGGCATAATTCAGAAGATCGGTCTAACGTAGATTCATAGCAAAGCAAAGTCACCTCCATACAGGCAATGAAGGCCCTTGGAGGAGTGGAAGGTAAAGGCTTCCACTATACTTAACCTCGGCACTTGATGGGGTAAAGTGGTTAGCTCTACGCCCGGCCGCCTCTACCCTCAGGAATAAACCTGATAATCATTTTTGGTGTAGGCTGAATGAACCTCAGGACCATATGCACCTCCGGAAGTGGAAATCTCGTTTCTCAAATTTTACGACTTCCTGACGGGGATTCGAACCCACGTCCTTCCGGGCGAGCCGACCACGCCTTTACCGCGTCGGCCAGGCAGATTCATACTATTTATACTATTCATAAAATACTAATCACAATCAGCCAAATGAGAAATATCATTACAGAGGTACAGTAAAATTAGTAAATTGTTTTTACGTTCCACCGATGTGCCGAAATGTTATCACGAAAGAGTTCCTTCACGTGCTGTTGATTCTAACGAAACGTAGCTGACATATTTCATCATAATCATAATCATCATCATCTGTTTACTCTCCAGGGTCGGCTTTTCCCTCGGACACAGCGAGGGATCCCACCTCTACCGCCTCAAGGGCAGTGTCCTGGAGCTTCAGACTCTTGGGCGGGGATACAACTGGGGAGAATGAGCAGTACCTCGCCCAGGCGGCGTCACCTGCTATGCTGAACAGGGGCCTTGTGGAGGGATGGGAAGATTGGAAGGGATAGGCAAGTAAGAGGGAAGGAAGCGGCCGTGGCCTTATGTTAGGTACCATCCCGGCATTCGCCTGGAGGAGAAGTGGGAAACCACGGAAAACCACTTCCAGGATGGCTGAGGTGGGAATCGAACCCACCTCTACTCAGTTGACCTCCCGAGGCTGAGTGGACCCCGTTTCATGTATTATCAATACTCTAAAAGGGTTAAACTTTACAAACAGAGGCCATAACCTTTAAATGCATGCTGTCGTACATTATATCTGCAAAAAGGTTCTCAAAGTGATGTGAGTGCAACTTGAGCGAAATTAGTGAACAAGTGCGTGCTTCCCATGTGCTCCATGATACTAACAGAATATCTTTGACATTGGTTGCTCAATGGTTGTGTGGACTATACATTTACAGTGGTATCTACTGATGAGTGCAATGAGTTGAAGTTTGGAATTCATTTTTTTCTCCCAATTAAGAACTTGCTCACTGAAATACCAAACGAAACCGATGCCAGTTTCCTTGATGCTATGAGTAAACATTGATTTATTGCACGTAATTTGAAATGTTCCTTTGCTTCATCATCATCATCATCATCATCATCATCATCATCATCATCTGTTTACCCTCCACGTTCGGTTTTTCCCTCGGACTTAGCGAGGGATCCCACCTCTACCGCCTCAAGGGCAGTGTCCTGGAGCTTCAGACTCTTGGTCGGGGGATACAACTGGGGAGTATGACCAGTACCTCGCCCAGGCGGCCTCACCTGCTATGCGGAACAGGGGCCTTGTGGAGGGATGGGAAGATTGGAAGGGATAGGCAAGGAAGAGGGAAGGAAGCGGCCGTGGCCTTAAGTTAGGTACCATCCCGGCATTCGCCTGGAGGAGAAGTGGGAAACCACGGAAAACCACTTCCAGGATGGCTGAGGCGGGAATCGAACCCACCTCTACTCAGTTGACCTCCCGAGGCTGAGTGGACCCCGTTCCAGCCCTCGTACCACTTTTCAAACTTCGTGGCAGAGCCAGGAATCGAACCCGGGCCTCCGGGGGTGGCAGCTAATCACGCTAACCACTACACCACAGAGCTGGACTCCTTTGTTTCAACAAATAGAAAATCGTAAGACGTAGACTTTCACGACCACAATATTTGCATTATAATATACAGGGTTATTCACCTAACATGATACACGCAAATAACTTCTAAACCATTAAAAATATCAGCATTCTGTTTTCATATTCATAAATGGTACGCAGGGTCTTGTAAAATAACGTGCTACTTAGTCTCATGGGGTGATTAACAACCGAGATATTGATACTAACTCCATATTTTTAAATAGAATGGCACAATTTTATACATCTGACTAGCTGATGTACCCGTGCTTCGCTACAGGATTCTCAGAAAGACTGACTTCTTGGTGGTTTTACTAACTGAATTCAACGTAGGTCATCACAAAGACGTCAGTAGGAATGTAGCGATTGAAAGCAATTTTATCATATAAAATACTCGATCAAATGAAAAACCGCACACTTTCTCACTTTCAAAGAAGAGTACTACGGTGCCGATCTAAGAGTGCAATGTTCCAGAGCTGGAATAACCAGGTCGCAGACTGCCGTGAACACTCCTCTGTCATTATTCCGTTAAATATGCACACTACTCATTCCAATCGGTGCCTCAAAGTAGGGATTGAATAGCTCGAATACTATGATGAACCAGTGTGTTACGTACCAGATATATCAGAAAATGTATGAACCAGAGGAATGGCATGCTAAAGAAGAAAGTTATCTTACTCCCCAGCTACTTCCCGCCAATATACAGACAGGCTGTTACAGTCGATACGACCAGGCGAGTTGCCCGTGTGATTAGGGGCGTGCAGCTGTGAGCTTGCATCCGGGAGATAGTGAATTCGAACCCCACTGCCGGTAATCCTGAAGATGGTACTCCGTGGTTTCCCATTTTCACACCAGTCACACCAGGCTGTACCTAAAAGCCAAGGCCGCTTCCTTCACACCACTATTCATTTTCTATCCCACGTCGCCATAAGACCTACCTGTGTCGGTGCGACGTCAAGCAAATTAAAAATACCTCGGTACGCTGCAGTAATCCTATCTATCGGGGATGAGAGGAAACAGAAGACAAAAAGCACATCACAACAAACAATGGTAAATGTAATGTTATTGCTGATAAAGTTTATGAGCTTTCTATATTGCGAGCCTTCACATTAGTCTTCTTTCGACTCTGTGATATTAGGGTGTCTTACAAAATTATTTATATCGTAGACTGCATTTCGTTATTCTCAGACTATACATACCGATTTTCATTAAATTCTGTTTACCCATTTTCTCGTGACTCGGCGCTGATATGGACTTAGTAACAAAAATCCAAATTCATGAATGTATATGACATAAGTGATCGGAAATTTAATAACTTCTTACATAACTACTACTAACTTACGACATAACTATAATTATGTTAGTTACGTAGTATTTATTGATACGACCACTAATAACATAAATAACTTATTTGAGAATTACATTTCAGTCCTTCCCCTGAACTACCATTTCACTCAGTGCGAATAACATTATTGACAGCCTAGATTATAGCGACCTATTCCCCGACATTGCTTACCAATTTTCGTGAAGATACGACCACTAATAAAATAAATATTTGACAATTAAATTTTAGGCCTTCCCCTAAACTACCATTTTTCACAGCGTGTATAGCCTAATTGTAGCGACTTATTTCCCATCTTTGTCTAGCGATTTTCATTAAGAAACGACCACTAATGGCATAAATATTTGAGAATTAAATTTTAGGCCTTCCCCTAAACTACCATTTCAGTCAGCGTGATTAAAGTAATTTATAGCCTAGATTGTAGCGGTTCATCACCCGACTTTACATTCCGATTTTCATGAAATTCTCTTCAGCCGATTTCTCGTGATGCGTGTACATACATACATACAGACAGACAGACAGACAGACAGACAGACAGACAGACAGACAGAAATTACGGAAAAGTAAAAAATGCATTTTCTTGTTACTGTGGACATGACCGATACAGAAATACCATTATTTTCAAATTCTGAGCAATGTACAGACAAAACTCTGATTTTATATATATAGATTTAAAAGTTCATCTGCGTACAAGTCCAAATATGTAAGTATTTTCAAAATTGGACAATTACTTTTTGATATATAAATAAGAACAGCATGCGCTGTTTTACATGCCGCATCAGACGGCCTGAATTCGGGCAAGGACATATTGAGGCGCAAGCAGTTTCCTGGGAGTGTGTTCAGCCACAGAATGGGTACCAGGCATGTAAGCACCTCGTACACATGCGATGGGTTTGCAAAGTGTGTATTACAGGCGAACACATGACAGGGCAGAAAGGGTTGATGTGTTTAAAACGAATAAAATAAGAACTTTGCCTTGAAAGGAACATAACGAAAGCTATAATTGTCACTGGTGTACAGATCATACTACTATATGAGTTGAGAAATAAACTTAACACAAAACACCGGAAGAGCTGCTTCTAGAAAAGCAAATGTTCAGAGATGATCGTAATGAGATGGCAGCAACACTATTATTTATGTTTTATTTTTACACGCATTAATCTCCGCAGAGCTCCAGCGTGACTGTAGTAGCGTGCATTCGGGAGAGCGTAAGTTTGAGCCCTGCCTCGCCCAACCTGACATTGATTTTCATGGTGTCCCATGTTCAACACCAGGCAAATACCGGATAGGTACCTTTGTGATAGGCCACGGCCGACTTTTTTTCCAAATCCTTCCCATTCCCATTCGTCAGAAAGAACGCTAAACTGAGCGCAGCCTATTACATGTCAAAACAACACAATACAACTTTAATCTCCCTTCCCCGTTGTGTGTTCGCCAGTCATACAATAACGTTGCACACCCAGGGTATATTACGGTACATCACATTATGTTTACAGTACATGCCTCGTATCCGTTCTGTGGCTGGAATCAAGGCCAGAAAGTAGCTTGCGCCTCAATATGTCCTTGCCCGACTTCACGCCGTCTGATGCGGCATGCAAAACCGCACATGCTGTTCTTATTTATATCTCAAAAAGTAATTGTCCAATTTTAAAAATACTTACATATTTGAACTTGAACGCAGATGAACTTTTAAATCAGCTGTATAAATTTGTGCCGTTCTATTTAAAAATATGGAGTTAGTATCAATATCTCGGTTGTTAATCACCCCATGAGACTAAGTAGCACATTATTTTAAAAGACCCTGCGTACCATTTACGAATATGAAAACAGAATGCTCATATCTTTAATGGTTTAGAAGTTATTTGCGTGTAACATGTTAGGTGAATAACCCTGTATAATTTTTATGTTAGATCGTCAACACTTATTATATGCTGACGCTTATAACCTGCACCAAAGAAATTTAACATGGATTTAACATGGATTTTAAAAATTATTCTAAACAAACAAATCATGCATTTGAGTGTTTAAACATGAAGACACGTTAAATGAAATATTTCTTACAAATTCTTAAAATTACATGCGTTAATAATATGTAATCCTCCAAAGGGTTAAAAATACATTGCAATATACAGGCTAATAACACTGATAATCACTAGAAGTTAACTACATGCCTACTAGGTTCCAGCATACCACTAAGGAGCACCGTGCAGCAAACTGAAGCCACGAGTATTTATTATTCGCAGGATTGCGAACAACCAACAGCAATTAAATCGTGATTAAATGATATTCTTAAACAAATATTCTTTTAGATGTGCATTAAATATCAGTGTGACCTTATAAGTTATTTGCATTTTTAAATAATATTCAGTTATAATGCCGACATGACAACAGATACAATTTACTGCCCATAATATTCATGAAAACTTCAAATAACTGAAAGTAAATTTACAGTAATGACAAAAACATATCTATAACAATAATTGTAAGTTAAAATGTTTTATTATAGCTCACAAATGACATTGTTGCTGCCTTCAAACAAAGTAGAACCTGACTGCCACTGACTCAACCGAATTGAAGGAAAATACCGAAGTCATTTTGAGAAATGAATGAAAGACGTAGTGTAATTACGGAATTTGAGAAAATAAAACTTTCCGGTTACGTTTTGCGGCATAAATTTCTTTGCTATACTAATGAGGGGAAATTTGTCGTCGAAAAGACAAGAAAAGAACGACCCAGAGAGTCATGCTCAAGAACCTGCTGACGAGGATTGCCTGAAAGTCATAATGTAGAGCTGAAAGGATTAGTTATAGACATATACTTACGGGTGCAGTGATGAGACCTGGCCTTTATAATTCATGATGATGTTGATTAATAACATTGTTAGAATAGACTGGTGCGTCATCAAATCGACTCAAATGAACTTACATCCTACACATGTCATTAAAGACAATAAATACATGGCACCGCCTCTGTGGTGTGGTGGTTCGTGTGATTAGCTGCCACCCCCGGAGGCCCGGGTTCGATTCCCGGCTCTGCCACGAAATTTGAAAAGTGGTACGAGGGCTGGAACGGGGTCCACTCAGCCTCGGGAGGTCAACTGAGTAGAGGTGGTTCGATTCCCACCTCAGCCATCCTGGAAGTGGTTTTCCGTGGTTTCCCACTTCTCCTCCAGGTAAATGCCGGGATGGTACCTAACTTAAGGCCACGGCCGCTTCCTTCCCTCTTCCTTGTCTATCCCTTCCAATCTTCCCATCCCCCACCAAGGCCCCTGTTCAGTATAGCAGGTGAGGCCGCCTGGGCGAGGTACTGATCATTCTCCCCAGTTGTATCCCCCGATCCGATGTCTGAAGCTTCTGGACACTGCCCTTGAGGCGGTAGAGGTGGGATCCCTGGCTAAGTCCGATGGAAAAGCCAATCCTGGACAATAAACAGATTAAGAAAGAAATACATGGCAAAGAACTGAATGTAATTCTCTAATGTAACAATAATGGCGTGTGGCCTCCGGAGAGGCCTGCTGCAGGTCTTTTAATTTGACTCCCGTAGGCGACCTGCGTGTCCTGATGAAGATGAAATGATGAAGAAGACGACACATACACCCAGCCCCCGTGTCAGCGGAATTAACCAATTATGGTTAAAATTCCCGACCCTGCCGGGAATCGAACCCGGGATCCCTGTGACCAAAGGCCAGCACGATAACCACTTAGATATGGAGCCGGACATTCTGTAATATATCCAAGCGGAAATTCTTAACATATCCATCCAGAGGCCCGGAAATTCGGTTTCGAATATTCCCTGTTTCAGCTCCATTGCCTCAGATAACGACCGATTTTAGAGTACCGGTAATACTTAGAAAGTCAATGAAATATAAATACATATGTACAACATGAATCAACCGAATAATGATTTAATCAACCCTTGAAATTTTTGATAAACTAGTGACGGCTGCATGAAGAGACTTTTACTGTCGTGCAGAATATAATATTCATTAGAAGGTAATTAAAAATGTATTTCTATCCCCTAATCCCGTTTTCTGATAGGGGGAGGGTATAAGATGAGATGATATTATATATCATGTTTTCACGGCTATTTGCCCTTCCTGACGTCAACCTCAATTGAGGAGCTAATGATGATTAAATTAATTTTAGTGAATGAAATTGGGTAAAGAGGTGGAAGGAATAAGCTCTGGCCTGTGAATAGTCCCGGCATTTGCTTGGAAGTGAAAAAGGGAAACAACAGGAAACCGTTCTCAGGAGAGTCGACCGTGGGATTCGAACCCACTTTTTTTCCCGAATGTAGAACATGGCTCTGTAGCTGTAGCGCATTAGCAAGAGCGGCCACTCCACTCGGTGTAAGATAATTAGAAATGAAAAGCAAAAGTGAAAAACAAACGCAATGTTAGAAGCGAAGTATATGTTGATATCCCGCGCAACTGCTCTTTCTACTGATCTGACCTGGAGGAAAGAGAGGATATATCACGGAGTGTAATGGCAAGGATTTTATAAGTCGGCTCCAGTCTCTTGAAACATTTGTATCGATAACGGCGCCCAACACATCAGTATTTTATGTTTAGTAAACTCGCTTCGTACCAGGTGGAACGTAGGCGCAAACTTCCTCTTGCATAGTACTTCCTGTCTTGTAATGTACGCTAATTTGCAAGTATTCATTAAACAAGGTGAACCATTTTATTGGATGGCTGGTAGTTAATATCATACCATTATCATGTTCTTAGGTTAATGAAAATAAAAATACTGGGTAATATGGATTCCAATAAAGACATGTGTATGATATTTTCATCCGGAAATAATAATTTTCATGTGGTAGCTTCGGTTTTAATCGTAACATTTTCACCTGGATACTTTCAAAAATTACTTTAATGAGATAAATGCGTCATTTTTAGAGGTGTGATTTTATAGTGATTATCAGGGCTAGGATTTATACGTAATAAAAATGGCTAAACATGTACGTACATATGGGCCAGAAATGTCAAAATAAGGAGTGGAGTATGGACACATTTTTATAAAGTAGGTGAAAAATGATGAAAGGTTTAATATTGTATCATATTTTAATACTTATAAAAAGAGAACGACCGAGCTCGATAGCTGCAGTCGCTTAAGTGCGGCCAGTATCCAGTAATCGGGAGATAGTGGGTTCGAGCCCCACTGTCGGCAGCCCCAAAGATGGTTTTCCGTGGTTTCCCATTTTCACACCAGGAAAATGCCGGGGCTGTACCTTAATTAAGGCCACGGCCGCTTCCTTCCACTTCCTAGGCCTTTCCTGTCCCATCGTCGCCAAAGACCTATCTGTGTCGGTGCGACGTAAAACAAATAGCAAAAAAAAAGAGAACGATTAAAGACGTATTGCTTAAAACGCGAAAGCCACAAAAATAACAATGTAAGCGAAAAGATCAAAGCCAGCAAGAAAGAAAATAAATGTGCACAGAGCGGAATTTTAATTCCATATTTCATAGAAATAGTGTACCAGATCTGATAGTACATATATTCAACCACCAAGTTGGATTTATTACAACGTCTTCTTCTTCTTCTTCTTCTTCTTCTTCTTCTTATTATTATTATTATTATTATTATTATTATATTAGTGTATTCATGAAAGGATATTTGAAGCTGCAAGGTATTCATGTTAGATACTGGTAGTTTATTTTGTACAGGCAGTTGGGAAACACACAGCTACGCGAGCGAATCCAATAATAAGTTACGCTTCCAATTTATGACCATTTATGAAACGACCTACACATAAGCAACACGGCTACGACAACATACAATGTAAGATCACTTTTCCACATACTCCCCAAGAGATTGTAAACATTTTTCGGAACGGTCAACCAGCTTTTCGATTCCGGATGCGTAGAAATCACCTCCATCGCTATGTAACAACCCGGAGATAGCTGCTTTCACCTCCTCATTGTTTCGGAATCCTCGTCCAGCGAGATCCTTTTTCAGCCTGCCGAACACATGATAATATTATCGCGCCAAGTCTGGACTGTATGGAGGATGTTGCTATACCTCCCACTTGAATCGCTGCAGCAGCTCGGACGTTTGGCGGTGCCGTGTGAGGTGTTGCGTTACCGTGGAACAAAATCACACCGGCGCTAAATTTTCTCCGCCGCTTTTCTGTAATTGCCTTACGCAGCCGGTTCAACGTTTTACATTACGAATCCGAGTTGACTCGTGCCTTTCGGCGTAAATTCCACGTCCACCATTCCCTCCATGTCAACGAACACTGTCGCCATTACCTCTCCAGCTGATGTTTGGTCCTTGGCCTTCTTTCGTGGTGGCGATGTGATGTACTCTTTGTTTCGAGGGTGAAGTGGAGGAACACATTTCATTTCCTGTGAGAATTCGCCAGAGAAACTCGTTGCCCTCCACAGAATACCGTTGCAAAAATGCCAGTGACGATTGGAAACGTTGTCCCTTGTGAACATCGGTGAGTAGACGTAGAACCCATCTTTGTCACAGTTTATGAAATCCAAGGTGCTGGTGAACAGTGGAAAAGATACTCTTATACGAAATGGTCAGCATGCTGGCAATTTCCTTCAGTGTTTTGCGCCGATTCTTTTTAATCATCCCATCCACACGGTCAACATTTGCAGCGGTACAGGACGTTGCGGGCCTGCTTCCGCGATATTCGTCCGTGAGATCCGTGCTCCCAGCGTCCAATTGCTTACTCCACGTTACAGTACCTGGGGCAGTGATTTCAAGGTGCATGTCCGTGCAATTGAGCCGTTTAGCCCATAGAAATCTGATCGTAGCACGCACCTCCAATTTGGAGTGAACATCCAGTTGGCGCGCCATTGAGACTAGGCGGCTCTGCACACACAACGCGACGGGATACCACACAAACCCTCCTATCGGACGTGTCAGCAGTTATTGTAGCTAGCTCCGCATTGGCCATGGTAGCGGCACGCAGTGTGCTTTCGCGACGAGCTAGTGTAACTTACTTTTTGATTCGCCCTCGTATTTCTAGATTTGGAAAAACATCCCTGGAAATACATTATTAATTTTACGTCCCACTAACTACTTTAATGGTTTTTGGTGATGCCCAGATGCCAGAATTTTGTCCCTCAGTAGTTCTCTAACGTGCCAGTAAATTTATCGACACGAGGCTGACGTATTTGAGTACCTTTAAATACCACCGGACTGAGCCAGGATCGAACCTGCCAAGTTGGTCCCTCGCTCTACCGCCCGAGCTACCCAGCGGGGCTCATCCAGGGAAAGTTTAGTGAGTCATACGGAGGGTCCAAGTCTTAGACATGGATATTTTGAAGTCTGCCCCGGACCTAAAATGACAGGTTCAGGCCTGGTCGGGGTAGAGCCGCTTGGGTACCACAGCGAGGGAGGTCTCTCGCTCATGATTGGACAGACACTCCTGAACGAGCTTGGGTACATCGAGACGGAGTGGTGATAAGGAAGTCTCTATAGGCCCTATACGTTGGGAGGGCGCGATCCTGGGAAAATAACTAACGGCAGTTTTAATTTCTGTTACTGCAAAGTAGATTAAAATAATTATCGGTCTGCATATTTTTTGAACAACATTTATGCAGTTACTGTTACGTTCTTATCCCTATTATTTTATAATTAGGATACACGTGATTAGTGCTGTAGTCTAGCTATTTTATTAGTTGACATCTTGCTTGCTTTACGGTTGTGTATTCCTTATGTATTGTAGAGCATTTCTTTCCTTTCTTCGGTAGAATGCACCATTTTCCTTTTAATCCTTAAATTCGCAGAATATGTTAATTTTTGTTGATTTAAAAATAATATTTTATACTTCAGTGAGGAATATTTAAAGAATAACTGAGGAAGATATGTGTAGGGACAGACAGTGTGAGTGGGGATTAAGGAATATGAGGGAAGAGAAAGAGAGTTTGACAGCGATAATTAAGATTCCAACAAAGGGTAGGAATGGAGGTTTGTCTCCGTAAAGCAGTGTACAGGATGTGGTTGGTAGATAGGAAGGAGGGGAAGGAAATGGTGGTGGGGTTTGGATTTGTGGACTGAGTTTTTAAAGGGAAGGAAAATGAGGGCCAAGGTGTCCAGTCTGAGAGAGGGTCCAGGAGAGGTATCGGTGAGAAATCGGTGTGCGTCACTGCAGCTAGAACAGCAAAAGGGAAGATGAGGAGCAGGGAATTGTCTCAGTGGAGAGGAAGATAAAAGGGAAAGGTAGAGCACATAATAGGAAGGGGGAGGTGAAATAGGCTCATGAGAGAGAGAAACTGGAGGAGGAAGTAGGTACTGAAGCTGTCAGGGAAGGTAAAGCAGACTAGGATGGGAAGAGATCAAAGAGATGGGTAGGGTCATGGTGGAAACCATTGTTAGGCATGTGGAGAAAATTTGTGTAAGAAAGGGAACCAGGGTGGAGTGTTATTCAAGAATTAGGTTAAGGCAGATGTTGAGGAAAGTAGAAGGAAATGAAGAGGGTAATGAGAAAATTGTAGTTTTTCGTGTTCGTACTGTAACGGTTCAAATCCCGTTACAAGGTTATATCTGTATTTTTATTATTATTCTTATTATTATTCTTATTATTATTATTATTATTATTATGTCCGTATTATTATTATTGTAATATAATTTTTATTCAATTCGATTCTGCAATACTTGTCGCTTGCGTGATTGTAGTTAACTGTATGCATATATACGTGTGTGTAGAATAACACTAAAGACATGTACAGTAAAGAGTCGCTGTATATCAGATGTGGATATGACATTGCTACATTGTGCAGTACTGATGGAGTAAATGCAGGGTCATCGCTACGTCATGGCTACGTCATCGTGCTTATTTAGCGATGCGCTCACGGTCTTTGAGTTACCTGGGGAACCCCGGGCTATTTCACCATTGTAGGTAATATTTGTCGCGATGTGGGAGTAGATCATAGTTATTTCTGGAGGTTACGTAGGTGCGTCAACCTAACGTCTATATAAGGTGGCTGCATATTGTAGCGTCAGTCATTATTCTATTGGAAGGAGAGGCGACAGTTGGTCGGAGTGTGAACGAGATGGAGTGCCCTCAGTCAGTCAACGGGAGTCATTAGTTAAACGGAAGCTGAACAGTGAAGAAGTCATTATTCAATTGGAAGCAGAGGCCACAGTGGGTCAGTGAGTGATAGGGATGCAGAGGCCTCAGTTGGTCGGTCACTTAGTTGAAGATACGGACGCAAAGGCTTACTATGGAGTCATAGAAGGATCCACTTGCAATGAAGTCATACCATACAGACTTATAAAGAAGTCATATGATATGGAGAAGAAGCAGTCACATGGATACATCACCAAATTAGACGTGACACATCTACAGTAAACACCAGATCTAAGGAATACGTCGTAATTACACTCAAAGTGTTGAAGGTACAGTCAAGTGAACCAGTGAGGGATATATTTCGTATAAATTGTTAAATGTCCGGTCAAGAAGAATTCAAATTCATGCCTAGCTTCTTTCAGTTGCATTGTCATAATTTCATATTCTCATCTGTTTCATCGCAACAAGACTTACTATCTTTTATATACAATTTCAAGAATATATTTTGTTCTATCAAATTATCTTTCGTTTCATTTATACAGTAAAATTTCTTAACCTCAAATTTAATGGGGAAACCGAACGCCAATCTCCTTTTCCCAGAACTTATATGGTATGTTGTCAAAAGTAAGCTTATTACCCCGCACCCTAGGGAACATTGTTGCACGCGCACAGAATTGGTCACTGTGTTTTTTAAACAACTGGGAACTTATATTTTGTATTTTATTTATTTTTATTTTGTATTTTTATTAACAAATTATTTTGTAAAATAAAGAAAATTATAACGAAATTCATTGTTTCCTTTGTAAGCATTCAGGAAGTCTTGATTTTTGACAGAAATCATGTAGACTGCTATGATGATAAACAAATTAAACTGTAACTTATTCTGAAGGCTTTAAACAGCTATAAATCTACAACTATATCGAGAAGATATATAATTACTTTCATAAATGCTCTGTAAGTATTATGTAGGCAAAAGGTACAGCAGCACGCCCGAAGAATGTGGAACTGCAAGTCAAATTCCAGTCTGACATGTTCAGTCAATCGTCTCATGCATCACACAGACTCACGTGTCCGGCTTCCTCTAAGGCAATATGGAAATATCCTTGATGTGTCAGAATTGTCATTGAACTTAAAAAGCCAATAATTGCAGACGCGGACTCACAGAGCGTGCGCGTGTGATTGAAGGTTAAATGCGACTAAAGAGTGGGCATGTGGGAAACTGGGAGTGAGATATTAAGATCCTAATGAGTGGATATGAGATAGGGATCTGCGATCGGGTAACGTTCACTTGAACAGCAGTGGTGCTTTTAAGTTACGAGATTTGTTTAGTAGGGTCATAGGTAAGGCACAATCAAGGCAACATTAAGGAATAGGTATCGACAATGAGGGTACAGGGAGGGACATGTAAGTCAGCTAAGGCCGATATAAAGTTGTTGATATTGAACTGTAGAAGTATTGTAAGGAAATGAATAGAATTAAGCCATTTAATAGTCGATATTTTAATAGGAGTTGAATATTTACTTAGGAAGTGATATGGATGCAGAAATTTTCTTTCGATACTCAAATGTTTATCATAGAGAGAGCGTTGAATTTTTGGGCTGGGGAGTATTCATACAAGTGAAGGAAGAATTTATAAGCTCTGAAACAATTAAGGATGAGAAACATGAAATTCTAGGTGTAAGGCTCATCTCGAAAGATATTAGGCAACTTGGTGGTTATGGGGTCCACAGACTTGGAGGGAGTGATGCTGACAAAAAATGATTTAATATGATAATCAGTTTTGTTGAAAAACGTTTCCATTCTGATTTTCTTCCTAACATCATAATTTCTCACCCAATTTACTACCCATTCTTGCCTTTTCTATCATACTTCTTAAAAGATTTAATTTTACTGTTCTGGATTTTATTCCTCTAACTTTTCATCGGTGTCGTGTTCTCCGCTGCATACCTCAGTATGGGGCAGTAGTACAAGTCATACATCACCTATTTACACTTCACTGGTACTACCTTTCTCATGACCAGGTTTCTCATACCCTGATGTGTGCATCTCCCTGTTGAATCCGTTTACTGACCTCCGTGCCCAACCCTGCATCATCAAACACTTTGCTTCCCAAGTAGTTGAACCTCTCCAAAATGCCAAGGTTATGTCCCTTTATTTTTATAGTTCCCTTCCCTTCCTCCTCTAGTCAACTCCATTGTCTTACTCCTTTCCATGGCCATTTTAATTCCATGTTTTCGTTTCAGTCATCAGTACATAAACTGCGATGCAGCTCTCAATGTCACCCTACCCTGTACTAACTTTTCATTTCTAGGTAACTGCTGCATCCTAAATCGGCTCTAATCTTCCTGTCATATTCATACCGTGGTCCACCCCTACCGTTCCTACCGCCTACACTTCCACAAAAACCAATTGCACAAGTCTTGGTTGTCCTAAGATATGTCCTATCATTCTATCGCTTCATCTGGTCAAATTTAGCTAAATAAATCTCCTATCACCAATTAAATTCAGTATCGCTTCATACGGGATTCGATCCATCCATGTTACCTTCAGCATTTTTCTGTAACACCACATTTCAGAAACTTCTATTATCTTTCTTTCTGAGCTAGTTATCGTCCATTTTTCACTTCCATACGTTGCCACCTCCAGATGAATGTCTTAAAAAATATATTTCTAATTCCAATATCAATGTTCGAAGTGAGCAAATTCCTTTACTTAAGAAAGGCCTTCTTTGCTTATGCTAGTCTGCATTTTATGTCCTCCTTACATCTGCCATCGTTAGTTGTTTCACTCCTCAAGTAACAATATTCATATACTTCCTTTAAGACTTCACTGCCTAATGTAATATTTTCTGCATAACCTGACTTCGTTCGACTACACTCCATTACTTTTGTTTTGGAACTATTTATTTTCATCTTGTACTCCTTACCTACCATTCAGCAATTTCTCCAGATCTTCTGCAGTCTCACACAAAATAACATTATCATCAGCAAATCTCAGGGTTTTGATTTCCTCTCCTTGGATTGTGATTCCCTTCTCAAATTCCTCTTGGATTTCCTTTACTGCCTGTTCTATATACACATTGAAAAGGGAGGGGGACAAACTGAAACCTTTCAGGATTACTGTTTCTTTTTTCAAAGTCCTCGATTCTTATCACTGCAAACTGATTTTTATAGAGATTGTAGATAATTCATCGTTCTCAGTATCTGATCCCAATCACCTTCAGAATCTGAAATAGCTTGGTCCAATCAGCATTATCAAATGCCTTTTCAAGATCTACGAACGCCTTCTCAATTCGATCCTCTAAGATCAGACGTAAAGTCAGGATTGCTTTAGGTATTCCTACGTTTCCCCTGAAACCAAATTGGTCATCTTCTCTCAGCTCAGTTTCAAATTGTCCTTCCATTCTTCTGTAAATAATATGTGTGGAAATTTTTCAGGCGTGAGATTGAAAAACTAATTGTGCTGTACTTTTATCAATTGTCAGCTCCTGCTTTCTGTGGGAATAGATATAACGACATTCTGTCTACATTTTTTAGTCATTCTATGTCATATATCTTACACACTACATAGATAACCTCACCATGCTTGTTTCGCTGAAGGTATATCAACAATTCCAGATGCCTTGTTCCTACTTAGGTGTCTCAGAGCTCTGTTGAATTCTGAGCTCAAAATTGGGTCTCCCATTTGATCGGCATGAATAGCCCCTTCTTGTTCCAGAACTTTATCATCTACGTCCTTGCCTGTTTAATCCATAATTTTCAATAATCTCATTCAGTATGTTGAGTCGCCCTTGCGCTTCCCCTGTTTTGTTTCTCACACCACAATGTCATCTGAAATTCACGTTACTTTCAGCAACGTGTTCCCATATTTTACCTTTGTCTCATTCACAATTTCGTCCATAACCATTATGAATAACAGCGGTGACAGCACATTTCTTTGTCATACTCTAGTTTCATTCCAAAACCTCTCTTTTCTCCCAGGTATGCCTGGACGCTGCTACAACAATTGATGTACATTGCTTGCACGTATTCTATCATTCGTTTTCCAAATCCTTTCTCTTGCATTAAAGTACTTACTGTATATCCTTGCTCTAAATCAAGGAATTCCATCACCATATCTCTTCCATATTCCCAGTGTTTTTCTATTAATTGCCTCATACTACCTCCTGCTGAAAACGGAGCTTATTATTGATTTTCCATTTTCCACGTTGTTCTTCTTGTAATTGTCCTTCGAACTTTATTCTCATTCCCTTTTGTTGTACCCTTTCAAATATTTTTGCTACCTGAGATGTGAGCGTGACTCCTCGGTAATCTATATATATAAAATAGCTTGTCCTGACTGACTGACTGACTGACTGATTCATCATCGCCGAGCCAAAACTACTGGACATAAAGAAATGAAATTTTGGAAATATATTCACATTATGATTTAGGTGCTCGCTAAGAGAGGATTTTTGGATATTCCTTCGGTAAGGGGGTGAAAAGGGGGGTGAAATTTTAAAATGAGTGTATCTATATCTCAAAACTTTAAACGTTTATAGATGTGAAAATTGGTATTTAGAATCTTCTTTAAAAATAAGGAAACACGTATTTTTTTGTTTTCAGAAAATCCCAAATGGAGGGGTGAAAAAGGAGGAAAATGGGGCAAAATGGGTTGAATGCCCTTAATCAGGATACCGGTACTTATATATCAGAAACTGAAGATATTACAGACCTCAAAATTGGTACTTTAGATCTCTTTTAAAAATAAAGAAACACGTATTTTTTTGTTTTTGGAAAATCGCAATAGGAGGAGTGAAAAGGGGTGAAAATGGGTTGAATGCCCTTAATGAGGCTACTTATATCTCAGAAACTGAAGATATTACAGACCTGAAAATTGGTGTTTGGGATCTCCTTTAAAAATAAAGGAGCACTTATTATTTTTGTTTCTGGAAAATCCAATTAAGGGGGGGTGAAAAGGGGGGTAATATTTTAAAATGAGTGTATCTATATCTCAAAACTTTTAAAGGTTATAGATGTAGAAATTGGTATTTAGAATCTCCTTTAAGAATAAAGAAACACCTATTTTTTTGTTTTCGGAAAATCGCAATAGGAGGAGTGAAAAGGGGTGAAAAATGGGTTGAATGCCTTTAATGAGGCTACTTATATTTCAGAACCTGAAAATATTACAGACCTGAAAATTGGTGTTTGGGATCTCCTTTGAAAATAAAGAAACACGTATTTTTTTGTTTGTGGAAAATCCAATTAATGGGGGTGGTGAAAAGGGGGTGATTTTTTAAAATGAGTGTATCTATATCTCAAAACTTTTAAAGTTTATAGATGTAAAAATTGGTATTTAGAATCTCCTTTAAAAATAAAGAAACACGCATTCTTTTGTTTTCGGAAAATCCCAATAGGAAGGGTGTAAAAGGGTGAAAAATGGGTTGAATGCCTTTAATGAGGCTACTTATATTTCAGAACCTGAAGATATTACAGACCTGAAAATTGGTATTTTGGATCTACTTTAAAAGTAAAGAAACACGTATATTTTTTCGTTTTTGGAAAATTCAAATATTGGGGGGTGAAATGGGGGGGGGGTGAATTTTTTAAAATGAGTGCGTCTACATCTTAAAACTTCAAAATTTACAGATGTAAAAACTGGTAGTTAGAATCTCCTCTAAAAATAAAGGAACATGTACTTTTTTGTTTCCTGTAAATCCTAATGGGAGGGGTGTAAAAGGGGTGAAAAATGGGTTGAATGCCTTTAATGGGGATACATATATATCAGAAACGAAAGATATTGCAGAACTGAAGATTTGTATATGGGATCTCCTTTAAAAATAGAGAAACACGTAATTCTTAGTTTTTGGGAAATCCAATTAATGTGCGGTTAAACAGGAGTGACAAATTGGGTGAATTTTTTTGAAAGACTATATCTACAGAATATCTTGGAAACGTAAAATGTTACAGACGTAAAAAGTGGGTGTTTGGAATCTCCTGTAAATGTAAATAAACATAGGTGATTTGTTTTTGGAAACTCCACTTAAGGGGAACTCAAAAGGGGTGAAATTATAAAATGAGAATTTTTACAGTATATCTAAAAAAACTTAACATGTTACAGAAGTGAAGGTATTTTTTTATCTCTATTAAACATAAAGAAACGTGTGTTTTTAGTTTTCGGAAATACCTCTTGGGTGGAGGGGGGTGGTAAAAGTGACTGAAAATGGTGTTGAATTCTTTTAATTAGGCTACTGATATCACAAAAATGAAGACGTTACAGACGTGAAATTTGATATTTGCAATCTGCTTTAAAAGTAAAGAAACACGTATTCTGGGAAAATCCAATGAAGTAGGGGGGGGGGGGAAGAATTGAAAAATTAATTGGCTTAATTGTATGAGAATACATACATCTAATAAAAACTAAAGTTGTTACAGACGTGAAAATTCGTATTTGGATCTCCTTTAAAAACAAAGAAAAGCGCGTTTTGGTGGGGAAACCATCTTGGAGGGCGGGAGTGTAAAGGAGTTGAATTCCTTTCATGAGGACACATAAATCAAAAACTGAAGAAGTTAGAGTCGTGATCATTGGTATTTAAGATGATCATTTACTATTAAAGAAACAAGTATTTTTTTGCGGGAAAATTCACTTAGGGGGGGGGGGGGAGTATTGTGATATGAAGTGCAGAAAGTAAATTATTTTTATTGGGATACTTATATCTCAAAACTGAAGGTAATAGACGTGAACATTGGTGTTTGGAATCTCCCTTAAACATAAAGAAACAAGCATTCTTTTAATTTGGGGGGGGGTAAATAAACTTAACGGCGGTGGGGTGTAGAAGTAGGTGAGACCAATTGATTTTAGCTGTTATTAATGTACTTATAAGGATCCTCCGTTGCTCATGCGGCAGCGCGCCAGCCTCTCACAGCTGGGTTCCGTGGTTCAAATCCCGGTCACTCCATGTGACATTCGTGCTGGACAAAACGATGGCGGGACAGGTTTTTCTCCGGATACTCCTGTTTTCCCTGTCATCAGCCATTCCAGCAACACATAATAGTAATAATAATAATAATAATAATAATATTATTAATATTCCGGACCGTCGTCAAATGTGCGGACCGCGCTGGAAACGGCTCCTGGACGGGTAATGACTAAGAATGCAGTCCGGCCGCGTGTTGAGTGCCGCCAAGGCACCCAATATGACACCACGCCGGATCTCCTGAAGGATTATATCCATATTAAACACGATTATAGGAAAAGATGGCAAAGATTTACGGACCCATCTGACCGGGAGGAATACCTGAGCCTAGCCCGGGAAGTACGAAATCGATTGCTGGAAAGGAAGATTGAAAAATGGGAGGAAACGTGCCGTAAAATAATAGAAAACCAGTCAGATCGGGAATTTTGGTGGATTCTCGCAGAAAACGAGTCAGATCGCGAATTTCGTCGGATTATATATCTAAAACAATAAGCATTCAATTGTAAATTTCAGTATGATACCGTAGCGAAGCACGGGTATCTTGCTAGTTTATATATATTCAAAAACTTGTCCTGACTGACTGACTGACCGACTGACGGATTCATCATCGCCGAGCCAAAACTACTGGACATAAAGAAATGAAATTCCGGCGACATATTCATATTAAGATATATGTGCTCGCTAAGAGAGGATTTTTGGATATTCCATCGCTAAGGGGGTTAAAAGGGGCGTGAAATTTTAAAATGAGTGTATCTATATCTCAAAACTTTAAAAGTTTACAGATGTAAAAATTGGTATTTATAATCTTCTTTAAAAATAAGGAAACACGTATTTTTTGTTTTCAGAAAATCCCAACAGGAGGGATGAAAAGGGGTGAAAAAAGGGGTTGAATGCTTTTAATGATGAAACTTATAACTCAGAAACTGAAGATATTACAAACCTGAAAATTGGTGTTTGGGATCTCCTTTGAAAAATAAAGAAACACTTAATTTTTAGTTTTTGGATAATCCAATTAATGGGGGGTGAAAATGGGGTGAATTTTTTAAAACGAGTGTATCTATATCTCAAAACTTTTAAAGTTTATAGATGTAAAAATTGGTATTTAGAATCTCCTTTAAAAATAAAGAAACACGTAATTTTTTGTTTTCGGAAAATTCCAATAGGAAGGGTGGCAAAGGATGAAAAATGCATTGAATGCCTTAATGAGGCTACTTATATTTCAGACCTGAAAATTGATATTTGGGATCTACTTTAAAAATAAAGAAACAGGTATTTTTTCGCTTTTGGAAAATCCAAATAATGGGGGTGAAAAGGGGGGTGAATTTTAAAAATGAATGTGTCTACATCTTAAAACTTTAAAAGTTTACAGATGTAAAAACTGGTACTTAGAATCTCCTTTAAAAATAAAGAAACGCGTATTTTTTTGTTTTCGGAAAATCCCAATGGGAAGCGTGGAAAAGGATGAAAAATGCATTGAATGCCTTAATGAGGCTACTTATATTTCAGAACCTGAAGACATTACAGACCTGAAAATTGGTATTTGGGATCTACTTAAAAAATATAGAAACAGGTATTTTTTCGTTTTTGGACAATCCAAATAATGGGGGGGGCGTTTGGAAAAGGGGGTGAATTTTTAAAATGAGTGTATCTACATCTTAAAACTTTAAAAGTTTACAGATGTAAAAATTGGTATTTAGAATCTCCTTTAAAAATAATGAAACATGTATTTCTTGTTTTCGGAAAATCCCAATAGGAGTGGTGAAAAAGGGGCTGAATGCCTTTAATGAGGATACTTATATCTCAGAAACTGAAGATATTACAGACCTGAAAATTGGTATTTGGGATCTTTAAAAATCTTTTTTTTTTTTTTTTTTTTTGGCTTCCGAAAAATCCAAAAGGTGGAGGGGGTGGAAAGTGGGTGGAATTTTAAAATGAGTGTATCTATATCTCAAAACTTTAAAAGTTTGCACATGTAAAAATGTTATTTATAATCTCCTTCAAAAATAAAGGAACACGTATTTTTTGTCCTCTGTAAATTCCAATAGGAATAAAAGGGGTGAATAATGGGTTGAATACCTTTAATGAGGATACATATAACTCAGAAAATGAAGGTATTATAGAACTGAACATTTGTACATGGGATCTCATTTAAACATAAAGAAATGCGTAGTTTTTGTTTTTGGAAAGTCCAATTAATGGCGGTTAAACAGGAGTGACAAATTGGGGTGAATTTTTCGAAAGACTATTTCTACAGAATATCTGAGAAACGTAAAATTTTACAGACGTAAAAAGTGGTATTTGGAGTCTCCTGTAAATGTAAAGAAAAAAAGGTGATATGTTTTTGGAAACTCCACTTAAGGGGAACTAAAAAGGGGGTGAAATTTTAAAATTAGAATTTCTACAGTGTATCTAAAAAAATTAACATGTTACAGAAGTGAAAAATGGTATTTTTTATCTCTATTAAAAATAAACTTTTTTTCTTTCGAAAATACCACTTTGGTGAAGGGGGGGTTTAAACGTGACTGAAAATTGTGTTGAATTATTTTAAATAGGCTACTGATATCTCAAAAATGAAGATGTTACAGACGTGAAATTTGATATTTTGAATCTGTTTTAAAAGTAAAGAAACACTTATTCTCTGAAAATCCAATGAAGTGGGAGGGGTGAAAGAATTGAAAAATTAATTGACTTAATTGTATGAGAATACTTACATCTAATTAAAACTAAAGTTGTTACAGACGTGAAAATTGGTATTTAGATCTCCTTTTAAAACAAAGAAAACACGTTTTGGGGGGGATCATTTGGGGGGTGGGAGTGAAAAGAGATTGAATTCCTTTCATGAGGACAAATAAATCAAAAACTGAAGAAGTTAGAGTCGTGATAATGTGTATTTAGAAGATCTTTTACTATTAAAGAAACAAGTATTTTTGCCGGAATATTCCCTGGGGGGGGGGGGAGTGTGAAGGAAGTGAAACATGTGAATTATTTTTATGGGGATACTTATATCTCAAACCTCAAGGTAATAGACGTGAACATTGGTGTTTGGAATCTCCTTCAAACATAAAGAAACACGCCTTCTTTCAATATTTTTTTTTGGGGGGGGGGTAAATAAACTTAATGGTGGTGGGATGTAAAAGGAGGTGAGGCCAATTGATTTTACTGTTCATAATGTACTTATAAGGAGCCTCCGCTGCTCAGGTGGCAGCGCGCCGGCCTCTCACAGCTGGGTTCCGTGGTTCAAATCCCGGTCACTCCATGTGACATTCTTGCTGGACAAAACAGAGGCGGGACTAGTTTTTCTCCGGAGACTCCGGTTTTCCCTGTCATCATTCATTCCAGCAACACTGTCCAATATCATTTCATTTCATTTCATTTCATTTGTCATTCATTAATCATTTCCCCAGAAGAGTGCGACAGGCTTCGGCGGCTGGCACAATTCCTATCGTCGCCGCTAGATGGGGACTTTATTCATTCCATTCCTGACCCTGTTGAATGACTGGAAACAGGCTGTAGATTTTCGATTTACTTATTCTGATCATGAACAGATCATTTTTAATCTTTCCTGATTTCGTTTTCAAGAGCCATCTTTTCCTTCGGCGAACATTCTTAGATCACAGTAGATTCTCCTGGCATATAAATAAAAATTTAAACTCATTTGAAATAAACGATAGGAATGAGATTGACCGTCCAATTGTTCACCTCTATAATAAGGTCAATAATGGACGGAAGTATGCCATTCGTTTCGCCAGAAATCCCGCACACTTGCCTACGCGCGACAACTGTGCTGGTCACATTGTCAACAATGACAATGGCAGCAGATGTACTTTACCGCCAAGTAGCGGTCTTGCATCTTGCTGTGGGGTCCAGAACATCTATAATAGTAATAGTAATAGTAATAGTAATAGTAATAGTAATAGTAATAGTAATAGTAATAGTAATAGTAATAGTAATAGTAATAGTAATAGTAATAGTAATAGTAATAATAACAATAATAATACTCTTCTGGACCGTCGTCAAATGTGCTGACCGCTCTGGAAACGGGTCCTGGACGAAAAATGACTAAGAATGCAGTCCGGTCGTGGGTTCAGTACCGCCAAGGCACCCAAGACGATACCACACCGGATCTCTTCGAGGATTTGATCCATATTAAAAAGCTTATAGGAAAAGATGGCAAAAATTTAGGGACCCAACTGACCGGGTGGAATACCTGGACCTAGCCCGGGAAGTACGAAAACGATTGCTGGAAAGAAAGATTGAAAAATGGGAGGAACTTTGCCGTAATCTCTCAGAAAAGGAGTCAGTTCACGAATTTTGGCGGAATCTCACAGAAAACGAGTTAGAATTTCAGCGGATTATATACAAAACGTTAAGCATTCAATTATAAATTTCATTATAATACCGTAGCGAACCACGGGTATGTTGCTAATTATTACATATAACCTTGCCCCCTTCCTAAATACTGGGTGGTCGGAAACAATGTGAACCACGTATATGAGCGTTAGCGGTATGGTCAGTCTGATAAATACGAGTAATTTCAAAAATAGTTATCTTGAGCTGTTGTCACTTAATCAGCTGCTGAAGTTAGCGAATCAGATCGTTTCATATGGGCTTTGCGATACTGTGTTGCTAAAATCTGCACGTGGCTTAAGATTGGAATTAGAACACCCATCGAATTTACAGAAAAACAGAACCCGATATTGATTTGTTCAGAATACGTTAACCAGGGCTTATGTTGCTGTATCTGGAGGAATGAAGTCTTCTCTAAATCAATGGATCTTGAAACTATCCATCCAGTTTAATTTACTTGTGGAAATGAAATGAAATTTAGCCTATAGGCGAATTACGAACTCATTTTCTAGATGCGAAGTTCGACAGGATGCACATACACAGTAAGATTAACTGCAATAATTTTTAGACCTGTAAAGATTGCATGATATGAGGATATTTTAATTGGCAGTAACAATGATAGCACACCATCATTTTTCTTCAGATTCTAAAACCGTTGCCCTTCTTTGTAAGTTGTGCAATGGTAGTCAAGGCGTGTTTGCAATTTAAATTTATATATCTGCATAATCAATTATTTATTCTGTTAATACTTCATATATCACCTATTTCCGGCTACTACAGTGACCTATCACATTTTCACAACTCTTACGTTGAAATTCTGAAGCAACAAGTCCAACTGTAGACTCTTAGGTCCCCATTTGATTTACTTTTTTTCAAATCTCCTTCATTAAAACTATGTACTGCATCTCCCTGCAATCATCTCGTACAAAATTTGTCGGAATAATCCACGTTATATTACTGCAGAAAATTATGCATACAGCCAAGTTTCGACAAATAGAGATGTTTTATAGAAACTTCAAACGCAGTCTCCAGACTTCAACATCAATCAGTCAATACTGATCTGCATTTAGAGTAGCCGCCCAGGTGGCAGATTCCCTATCTGTTGTTTTCCTAGCCGTTTCTTAAATGATTTCAAACAAATTGGAAATTTATTGAACATCTCCCTTGGTAAGTTATCCCAATCCCTAACTCCCCTTCCTATAAATCAATATTTGCCCCAATTTGTCCTCTTGAATTCCAACTTTAGCTTCATACTAGCTGATGTACCCGTACTTCGCTACGGAATTCTACATTGTATACGGAATTCTAGTGTACACTTTGTGAGCAAGATTGTATTAAATTGCATAGCTCTTAACGTTACCTTACAAACGCGACGGGGAAGTCACCAAACATCTCTTCTCATGTGAAGACTGAGAGGGAATTTTCACTGTAATGGTAGGCCCGCTTGCCTACCATCAGTCACAATCAGGTTGGAGTGTTTTCATTATAATGGTAGACATTCACTCTCCACCTGCCTTTTTACATCCTCAGAAAGACGGTCTTAGTGGTTTTCCCAACTGAAATGAACATACATTACAATGACGTCAGCAGGAAAAGCGCTATTAAAAGCAATGCTATCATATGAAGTACTCGATCAAATGAAACACCACACATTTTCTCACTTTTAACGAACAGGACTACACTGCCGATCTAACAGTCCAAAGTTCCAGAGCTGGAATGGCCAAGCCGCAGACAGCCGTGATTCGTAAACACTCTTCGGCTTTCTTCGGCAATGAGAGGGTCGAATAGTGGAGACTCCCAGGGCAAAAACTATGCCCTTTTACTAATCTGTTTCCTAGGAGTACCCGATGAGTCGGAAAATATCATTTCACTACACTGGCGGAGGAAAAATCTATCTGACTTGGTGGCAAATTTTTCCTCCAAGCCAGAAGAGGAAATCCCCTCTTCACTGATAATTTGGAATAAAATGATGTAGAATTTAATAAAAGTGAAGAGGAAGAAGCTTTCCTTATGAGACGGCTCTTTTCAGGGTTGAATTTTGAGTTATTTAGTGAATTGTGGTTCTATAATTTGGAATAGACCTAAATTGTTATTCTAGACCAGGCCATACTACTACTACTACTACTACGTCAGCCTCTGCCTTAAGTATGCACACTGCCCATTCAAAACAGTGCATCAGAGTAGGGATCGAATAACTGGAATACTAAAAAGAACCAGTGTGTTACGTACCAGCTGTATCAGAAAATGTATGAATCAGAGGAATGGCATGCTAAAGAAGAAAGTTTTTTTGACTCCCCGGCTATTTCCCGCCAATATTCAGTCAGGGTATTATACTGGGCATGCAGCAGTAATCCCATCTATCGGAGTTGAGAAGCAGCATAAGAGACAAATAAAATCACAACAAACAATGGTCAATGTAATGTTATTGTTGATCAATGTTATGTGCTTTCGATATTACAGGCTTTCACTTTTAGTTTTGTTCCGACTCTAAAATACCACTCATCATAGTCGGTACAGTAAAACTGAATAAAATATAAATGATCGTAAATTGCATTCTCTGTAACTTCTGTTATGCAGTACTTTTCGACAGGACCAAAAACATAGGTATTTAAAAATTAAATTTTAGGCGCCTTCCCCTAAACTACAATTTCATCCAGGGTGAATGAAATTGTTTATAGCTTAGACTGTAGTTTCTTATTCCCCGACTCTACATACCGATTTCCATTAAATGATGTTAACCCATTTTCTCGTGGCTCGGCGTCGATATGGACTTAGCAACAAAAATACAAATTCATGAAGATCTGTGTTATCATAGCCAGTACGGTAAGAATGTAGGAGGCATAAATGGTCGGAAATATAATTCTATATAACTTTGGTTATGTAGTATTTATCGATACGACCACTAATAATATAAGTATTTCACAATGAAATTTTAGGCCTTCCTCTAAACTACTATTTCATATTGCGTGAATAAAATTATTTATAGCCTAGATTTTAGTGCCTCATTCGCCGACTTCGTGTACCAGTTTTCAATGAGATATGACCACTAATGACGTAAATATTTAAGGATTACATGTTAGGCCTTCCCCTAAACTACTTTTTTACTCAGCGTGAATACAATTATGTATTGCCTAGATTGTAGTGACTTATTTTCCGACTTTACATACTATTTTTATTAAGATAGGACCACTAATAATATAAATATTTGAAAATTAAGTTTTAGGCCTACCCCTAAACTACCATTTCATTCAGCGTGAATACAATTATTTATGGCTTAGATTGTAGCGACTTATTCCCCGACTTGGCATACCGAATTTTAATTAAATTCTCTTTAGCCGTTTTCTAGTGATGCGTGTGCAGACAGACAGACAGACAGACAGACAGACAGACAGACAGACAGACAGACAGACAGACAGACAGAAATTACGGAAAAGTAAGAAGGGCGTCTCCTTGTTACTGTGGACATGACCGATACAGAAATACCATTCTTTTCAAATTCTGAGAAATGTACAGACAAAACTCTTATTTTATATATATAGATTGTGATCATTCATACCTTTAAAGACGCTACTCAAACTTATTCGTCTACTAATGTCATTCCACGCCATCTCTCCGCTGACACCTCGGAACATACCACTTAGTCGAGCAGCTCGTCTTCTTTGCAACATTTTTGTAACGCTACTCTTTTGTCGGAAATCACCCAGAACAAATCGAGCTGTTTTTCTTTGGATTTTTCCAGTTCTTGAATCAGGTAATCCTGGTAAGGGCCCCATACACTGGAACCATACTCTAGCTGGGGTCTTACCAGAGACTTATAAACACTCTCCTTTACATCCTTACTACAACCCCTAAACACTCTCATAACCATGTCTAGAGATCTGTACCCTTTATTTACAATCCCATTTATGTGATTACCCCAAAAGTTCTTTCCTTATATTAACACCTAGATACTTACAATGATCCTAAAAGGAACTTTCACCCCATCAACGCAGTAATTAAAACTGAGAGGACTTTTCCTATTTGTGAAACTCACAACATCACTTTTAAGCTCATTTATCAACATACCGTTGCCTGCTGTCCATCTCACAACATTATCGAGGTCATGTTGCAGTTGCTCACAATCTTGTAACTTATTTATTACATCATACAGAATAATATCATCTGTAAAAAGCCTTACCTCTGATTCCACTTTTTACTCATATCATTTATATATATAAGAAAATATAAAGGTCCAATAATAATTCCCTGAGGAATTATAGGGTGAGATAAAGCTTCGCCTACTCTAATTCTCTGAGATCTACGTTCTAGAAATATAGCAACCCATTCAGACACTCTTTTGTCTAGTCCAATTGCACTCAGTTTTGCCAGTAGTCTCCCATGATCCACCCTATCAAATGCTTTAGACAGGTCAATCCCAATACAGTCCATTTGACCTCCTGAAGCCAAGATATCTGCTATATCTTGCTGGAATCCTACAAGTTGAGCTTCAGTGGAATAACGTTTCCTGAAAACGAACTGCCTTCTATCGAACCAGTTATTAATTTGACAAACATGTCTAATATAATCAGAAAGAATGCCTTCCCAAACCTTACATGCAACGCATGTCAAACTTACTGGCCTGTAATTTTCAGCTTTATGTCTGTCACCCTTTCCCTTATACACAAGGGCTACTATAGCAACTCGCCACTCATTTGGTATAGCTCCTTCAAGCAAACAATCATCAAATAAGTACTTCAGATATGGTACTATATCACAACCCATTGTCTTTAGTATATCCCCAGGAATCTTATCAATTCCAGCCGCTTTTCTAGTTTTCATCTTTTGTATCTTATTGTAAATATCATTGTTATAATATGTAAATTTTTTATACATCTTTAGCATTATTCTCCTCCTCTATCTGGACATTATCCTTGTAACCAACAATCTTTGCATACTTCTGACTAAATACTTCTGCCTTTTAAAGATCCTCACATACACACTCCCCTTATTCATTAATTATTCCTGGAATGTCCTTCTTGGAACGCGTTTCTGCATTAAAATACCTATACATACCCTTACATTTATCACTAAAATTTGTATGACTGGCAATTATGCTTGCCATCGTGTTATTCATAGCTGGCTTCTTTGCTAAATTCAATTTCCTAGTAAGTTCCTTCAATTTCTCCTTACTTTCACAGCCATTTCTGACTCTATTTCTTTCCAATCTGCACCTCCTTCTTAGTCTCTTTATTTCTCTAATATAATAAGGTGGGTCTTTACCATTTCTTAGCACCTTTAAAGGTACAGACCTGTTTTCACATTCCTCAACAATTGCCTTAAACCCATCCCAGAGTCTGTTAACATTTTTATATACCGTTTTCCACCGATCATTGTTAGTTTTTAAAAACTGCCTCATGCCTGCTTTATCAGTCATATGGTACTGCCTAGTAATCCTACTTTTAAGACCTTCGCTTCTGACACATTTATTTCTAACTACGACA
Organism: Anabrus simplex; assembly: GCF_040414725.1. Taxonomy (NCBI): domain Eukaryota; kingdom Metazoa; phylum Arthropoda; class Insecta; order Orthoptera; family Tettigoniidae; genus Anabrus; species Anabrus simplex. The sequence continues at coordinate 395,326,053 of NC_090266.1, read as the reverse complement.
ATAACTGCTTCATGATCACTAATGCCATCTATTACATCGGTTTCTCTATAGTGCTCGTCTGGTTTTACCAGCATCACGTCCAGGATATTTTTCCCTCTAGTTGGTTCTATCACTTTTTGAATCAACTGTCCTTCCCATATAGGCTTATTTGCCATTTGTTGGTAATGCTTTCTGTCGTTCGCATTTTCTTCCCAACTGACATTTGGTAAATTCAGATCCCCGCTACAATCACATTCCTTTCCATGTCGTTTCCCACATAGCTGATAATCTTATCAAATAATTCTGAATCCGTGACAGCGCTACCCTTTCCCGGTCTGTACACTCCAAAGACTTCAAGTTGCCTATTACCTTTAGAAATTAGCCTTACACCTAGAATTTCATGTTTCTCATCTTTAATATTTTCGTAGCTTACAAATTCTTCTTTCACCAGAATGAATACTCCCCCTCCCAGCATTCCTATCCTGTCTCTACGATACATTCTTCAGTCCCGTGAGAAAATTTCTGCATCCATTATATCATTTCTCAGGCCTCATTCAACTCCTATTACAATATCTGGTAAATGTATATCTATTAAATTACTTAATTCTATTCCTTTCATTACAATACTTCTACAGTTGAACACTGACATTTTTATGTCATCCCTACTTGACTTCCAGATCTCTGTACCCTTATCACCGCTCCCTAGACAACCCCGTTTCCCTGTATGTACCTCCCTATTCCGCTTCCAAACAAATTTCCTAACTTATACGTACCACTGCGGTTTAAGTGAAGGCCATCTGAGCGCAGATCCCTATCTCCTACCCACCAATTAGGATCTAGAAATTTCACTCCCAGTTTCCCACATACCCACTTCATAGTCTCTTTTAAAACCCCAATCGCCCTCCAGTCACTATCCCTCCTACAGAGACTTTCACTGATAACAATCTCCGCTGCATTTACCAGATCCCACACATCCCCAACTATGTTAGTACTTATTTCAGCTTTCTTTGCGCTGTTGGTACCAACGTGAAACACTACCACCTTCTCCTTCCCCTCCTCCCGCTCTTCTACTTTCCTCAACATCTGCCTCAACCTAATTCCTGGATAAAACACTACCCTGGTTCCCTTTTCTCCACACACTTTCCCCACTTGTCTTACCATGGAATCTCCCATGACCAGAGCCTCAACCCTACCCGCCTCATTTGATCCCCTCCCCTCCTGGTCAACCCTATCGTTCCTGATAGCTGCAGAAGCTACTTCCTCCTCACTTTTCCCCTTCCCTTGGACATTTATAGCACACTAGCAAGATACCCGTGCTTCGCTACGGTATTATACTGAAATTTATAATTGAATGCTTATTGTTTTATATATAATCCGCCGAAATTCGCGATCTGACTGGTTATCTGAGAGAATCTGCCAAAATTCGTGATCTTACTCGTTTTCTAATAGATTACGGCAAGTTTCCTCCCATTTTTCAATCTTTAATTCCATCAATCGATTTCGAACTTCCCGGGCTAGGTCCAGGTACTCCACTCGGTCAGTTGGGTCCCTAAATTTTTGCCATCTTTTCCTATAAAAATTTTTAATATGGATCAAATCATTGAGGAGATCCGGCGCGGTGCCCTCTTGGGTGCCTTGGCGGTACTGAACCCGCGGCTGGACTGCATTCTTAGTCATTACCCGTCCAGGACCCGTTTCCAGCGCGGTCTGCACATTTGACGACGGTCCAGAACATCATCATTATTATTATTATTATTATTATTATTATTATTATTATTATTATTATTATTATTATTATTATTATTATTAGGGTGGTTGATAACAGTTGGATTTAGGTTATTATTATTATTATTATTATTATTATTATTATTATTATTATTATTATTATTATTATTATTATTATTATTATTATTATTATTATTATTATAGATGTTCTGGACCCCATAGCAAGATGCAAGACCGCTACTTGGCTGTAAATTACATCTGCTGCCACTGTCATTGTTAACAATGTGGCCAGCACCATTGCCGCGCGTAGCCAAGTGTGCGGGATTTCTAGTGATACGAATGACATATTCCGTGCATTGCTGACCTTATTATAGAGGTGAACAATTGGACGGCAATCTCATTCCTATCGTTTATTTCAAATGAGTTAAAATTTTTATTTATATGCCAGGAGAATCTACTGTAATCTAAGAACGTTCTCCGAAGAAAAAGATGGCTCTTGAAGCCGAACCCAGGAAAGATTAAAAATGATCGGTTTATGATCCGAATAAGTACATCGGAAATCTAGAGCCTGTTTCCAGTCATTCGACAGGGTCAGGAATGGAATGAATTCAGCCCCCATCTGGCGGCGGCATTAGGAATTGTGCCGGTTGCCGAAGCCTGTCGCACTCCTCTGGGGAAATGCTTAATGAATGACAAATGAAATGAAATGAAATGATATTGGACAGTGTTGCTGGAATGAATGATGAAAGGGAAAACCGGAGTATCCTGAGAAAACCCTGTCCCGCCTCCGTTTTGTCCAGCACGAATGTCTCATGCAGTGACCGGGATTTGAACCACATAACCCAGCTGTGAGAGGCAGGCGCGCTGCCACCTGAGCAACGGAAGCTCCTTATAAGTACATTATGAACAGTAAAATAAACTGTTCTCACCTCCTTTTTCACCCCACCGTCGTTAAGTTTATTTACCACCCCCACACAAAAAATAAAAGAAGGCATGTTTCTTTATGTTTAAAGGAGATTCCAAACACCAATGTTCACGTCTATTACCTTCAGTTTTGGGATATAAGTATCCCCATAAAAACAATTCACTTTTTTCACTTCCTTTCACACTCCTCCCCCCCGCCCCAATTGAATTTTCCGGCAAAAACCTTGTTTCTTTAATAGTAAAGGATCCTCTAAATACCAATTATCACGACTCTAACTTCCTCAGTTTTTGATTGTTGTGTCCTCATGAAAGGAATTCAACTCCTTTTCAATCCCGCCCCCCAAGATAATTCCCCCCTCCCCCTCAAAAAGCGCGTTTTTCTTTGTTTCAAAAGGAGATCCAAATACCAATTTTCACCTCCGTAACAACTTTTGTTTTTATTAGACGTAAGTATTCTCAAACAATTAAGTCAATTAATTTTTCAATTCTTTCACCCCACCCCTTTCATTGGATTTTTCGAGAATACGTGTTTCTTCACTTTAAAGCAGATTCAAAATATCAAATTTCACGTTTGTAACATCTTCATTTTTGAGATATCAGTAGCTTAATTTAAATAATTCAACACCATTTTCAGTCACTTTACCCCCCCACCCTCTTCAGCGAAGTGGTATTTCGGAAAACTATAAATACACGTCTCTTGACTTTTAATAAAGATAAAAAGTACCATTTTTCACTTGTGTGACATGTTAAGTTTTTGAGATATACTGTAGAAATTCTCATTTTAAAATTTCACCCCGTTTTTAGTTCCCCTTAAATGGAGTTTCCAAAAACAAATCACCTATGTTTCTTTATATTTACAGGAGATTCCAAATACCACTTTTTATGTCTGTAACATTTTACGTTTCACAGGTATTCCGTAGATATAGTCTTTCAAAAATTTCACCCCAATTTGTCACTCCTGTTTAACCGCCAGTAACTGAATTTTCCAAAAACAAAAAAATACATGTTACTTTACTTTTAAAGGAGATCCCATGTACAAGTGTTCAGTTCTGTAATATCTTCAGTTTCTGAGATATATGTATCCTCATTAATGGCATTCAACCCATTATTCACCCTTGTATACCCTACCTATTGGGATTTTCCGAAAACAAAAAATGCATGTTTCTTTATTTTTAAAGGAAGTTTTAAGTAGCCTACCAATTTTTACATCTGTAAACTTTTCAAGTTTTAAGATGTAGATACACTCATTTAAAAAATTCACCCCCCTTTTCACCCCCCCCCCCCATGTTTGGATTTTCCAAAAACGAAAAAATACCTGTTTCTTTATTTTTAAAGTAGATCCCAAATACCAATTTTCAGGTCTGCAATATCTTCAGGTTCTGAAATAAAAGTAGCCTCATTAAAGGCATTCAACCCATTTTTCACCCATTTCCACCCTTATTACAGTATAAGGATTTTCCGAAAACAAAAAAAAGTACGTGTATCTTTATTTCTGAGGGAGATTCTAAATACCAATTTTTACATCTATAATCTTTAAAAGTTTTGAAATATAGATACATTCATATTAAAAATTCACCCCCTTTTCACCCCCCTTTAATTGGATTTTCCACAAACAAAAAATACGTGTTTCTTTATTTTTAAAGCAGATCCCAAACGCCAATTTTCAGATCAGCAATATCGTAAGTTTCTGAGATATAAGTGGCCTCTTGAAAGGCATTCAATCCGTTTTCCCCCCGTTTTCACCCCTCCTAATGGGATTTTGCGAAAATAAAACATACGTGTTTCTTTATTTTTAATGAAGATTCGAAATACCAATTTTTACATCTGTAAACTTTCAAAGTTTTGAGATATAGATACACTCATTTTAAAAATTCACCCCCCTTTTCACCATCCCATCAATTGGATTTTCTAAAAATAACAAAATTCGTGTTTCTTTATTTTTAAAAGAGATCAAAAGTACAAATTTTCAGGTCTGTAACATGTTCAGTTTCTGAGATATAAGTACCGGTATCCTGATTAAAGGCACTCAACCCCTTTATCACCCTTTCTCACCCCTCCTATTGGGATTTTCTGAAAACAAGAAAATACGTGTTTCCTTATTTTAAAAGATGATTCTAAATACTAATTTTTACATCTGTAAACTATTGAAGTTTTGAGATATAGATGCAACCATTTTAAAGTTTTACCCCCCTTCTCACCCCCTTAGCGATGGAATATCCAAAAATCCTCTCTTAACGAGCACCTATATGTTAATATGAATGTATCCCCAAAATTTCATTTCATTATGTCCAGTAGTTTTGGCTCGGCGATGATGAGTCAGTCAGTCAGTCAGTCAGTCAGTCAGTCAGTCAGTCAGTCAGTCAGGACAAGATATTTTATTTATGTAGATTATTGGTTACGAAGTAACTATAACGTATTCTTCATTTGCACAAATACTGCTGCTTTTAATTTAATTTAATTGCCTTTTATTCTATCACTTGTAAGTATAAAAAGAATTCCGTAAATATACTATTCCTGAAATTTCAAGAAAATTTACAATGAATTTAAGAAGATGCAATAACTTATTAAGTAGATTTCTACAAAAGAAAGGATTACAGGGCGTGTATTTCTAGCTAGAATCATCACAATATTGTACTAAAGGTATCAAATAACGTTGCGGTATTATCAAACTTTTGCCTTTATTTGAGAATGCATTTAGTTGCACAAATACAATTCATTTTTAAAGATATAATTAATAAATTATCAGGAAAATATAAGAAGAAATGAATAAGATGCAACAACCTAAATTGTAGATTTCTTTCAAATTGAGGAGCACAAAACAAGGAAATTTTGCTTGATTCATAACAGTATTTGTACTGAGTATTTTTTCCATTTTCCTTTCTCTCTGGTACAGTTAATGCTCCTTTCCTTTCCAGTGTGAAACTGCCGTTTCTTCACCTGAAAAATAAGCAAGAAGAGAATTTAGCATTTCCATTATATCGACGACTAGTGGCATCACAGTGTTATTTCAGTGCCTTTGTATATTTTTGTATTTGAAATGGTTTCTCTGATTAAAAACAATGTTTCTAATCATTAACTAATGATAAATATTCCTCCACTAGTAATATAAGTACATTTTCTTTATCTCTGAAAGAATATGCTGTCTAAATTAAGAATAATTAGCACTGTGTTCATTTAGAATTTAAAAGAACGAGGACAAGGTAGAGTAGTGTAGATAGCTGCAGTAGCAGAAAATACAGCAACATATAGATCAACCAACACACAAATATTAAGAATATATACATGGACCAGTAGGTAGATTTCATATTATACAATTTTTCAAATTTAAAAACATCATCTCAATTTAAGGTAATGAGTGAGTGCCGGGCTGAGTGGCTCAGACGGTTGAGGCGCTGACCTTCTGACCCCAACTTGGCAGGTTCGATCCTGGCTCAGTCCGGTGGTATTAGAATGTGCTCAAATACGTCAGCCTCGTGTCGGTAGATTTACTGGCACGTAAGAGAACTCCTACGATACTAAATTCCGGCACCTCGGCGTCTCCGAAAACCGTAAAAGAGTAGTCAGTGGGACGTAAAACAAATAACATTATTACTATTATTATTATTATGAAGGTAATGAGTACCGGTATGCAAATCTTTGCGTTACTCCCCTTTACTACTCATCATTCCAGAGTTTATTAGAGCGACCTGCCACGACTGTTTTCGAATGAATTTTTAGTAATGCCTTAACAAGTAATTTATGACAATTAATGGTCACACATATCACAATATAGTTAATATGAAGGCCACGACAGCTCATTGACAATTTCGCTGTCTTCCCTCTAATTTGGTTAGGATATAAATTGCGGTGTATTTTTGTGCAACTGTTGTTTTCTTCAAGTATGATAGCAGATGTGCTACGTATGTTCTAAAACAACGGGTGCAGAGTCAGCATTTTCCCACGAGGTCATTGACCACTAGTTGAGTAGTAAGGCAATGTATATTCTAACGCGAGGTCATTGCCCCTAGTTGAGTAGTAAGACAATATAGGTTCTAAACCATTGAACGCGGAATAAAGTCATAAACTTGCGTATGAGAGCATGCCTCAACTCACAGACTCCATTGTAGGGGTCTAATTGGTCAGGGGATGATCTGGAGCGCTACTGACCCCCTAGGTGAGGTTATGACGACGTACGCATACGTACGAGGGTAATACTATCCCCACTGGCCAAACTGGAGTGTTTGTGACCGCTAGGTGAGGTTACGACGTCATAACCTTACGTACGAATGCAATCTAACCTCACGGGCCAATTTGGAGGAGCCAAATCGGATGGCCCCCCATTGAAGGAGCCCAGTCAGAAAATTCACGGAACCCTTTGGAGGAGCCGAATGGATCAGGGGCCCATGGAGGAGCCACGAATGGGTTAGGTGACCTGAAGATGAAGTTAAGATGTCAATATGACTTGTTAACCTAACCTTGCGCACGAACGCTAACCTAACCTCACTCACACAAGCTCCCCATGGAGGATTCCAATCGGTTATGTGACTGGTAGTTTAGGTTATGACGTGTTAACCTAACCTCGCTGAGGGAACGCTAACCTAACCCCAGAAGGGCTCCCCTTGGAGGAGCCGAACTAGTGAGGTGACATGTGGGGGTGGTTACATCGTGTGTTAACCAAACCTTGGCCACGAACGGTAACCTAAGCTCACACAGGCTCTTTGTCGTCTCCCCCTTGGAGTAGTGACGGAGCTGTGACGTAATCGGCACGGTGATTTAAAAATGCATGCTTATCTTTACACAACCGAACGCGCAGACCTTCTCCTGACAGAGCTGTGACGTCACAACGTGGGTTATTTGAAATGTGAACTGCTGGCCAAGGGTGCATGACGTTAAAACCTACGTGTGTCCATTCCTTGTCCCGTTTCTCTACGGTGTTGGGTTTGTGGTGAGATGAATCTGTTAAGATGTATTTTTTTTATAACCGATGTCCTTCCTGACGTCAACCTCATCAGGGTAGATAATAAGATGAAATGAATGACATGATATATCATAGTAGGAAGGGAGACGGTAAAAGCCGGTTGTGGCACATAGCCTTCTCCTGTCGAATAGCATCGAGAGGTGCTATCGCGAAGTGAGCGCTCACACTTAGGCTATGTGGACAATGGTCTCGAGACCGACCTGAATATTGGTGGAAGCACTGTCTGAGAAAGGACATAAGAGCAGCAGATGTTCACCCTGCAGACGCTGAAGAGCGGGCAAAATAGAGGGTGAAATACAAGAAGGCAGACCCCACATGAAATAGAAAGAGCACCAGGAAGAAGAAAGAGAAGTAGAATGAGGAGAAGAAGAGAGTTCGACTATCTCTTTACCACTCATGTAGCGGTAGTGAAGTACAGGGTTGGAACGTTCAGGCTGCGGAGGCGTGCCATGCACCTCCGACGGATAACTAATGAATAAATGGAGCTAAATGGTGCATCACTAAAATGAAGGTAATATTGGGAAACCGAAAATCCTAGAAGGACAGAAGGAAAGATTCTTTGAATTGGTTGAAGGAGACGAGAGCCATAAGTGCCTTCTTGTGGACGCTTGTAAAAGTGATACTGTTCGTAATGGCAACATCTGCCCCAACCGAAAGGATCTTATCTAAGGTAAGGCGGATAATTACGATGAAAATAATAATAGGTAAATTGCTAGAATACACTCAATCAATCAATCAATCAATCAATCAATCAATCAATCAATCAATCAATCAATCAATCAATCAATCAATCAATCAATCAATCAATCAAACAATACTGATCTGCATTTAGGGAAGTCTCCCAGGTGGCAGATTCCCTATCTGTTGTTTTCATAGCCTTTTCTTAAATGATTTCAAAGAAATTGGAAATTTATTGAACATCTCCCTTGGTAAGTTATTCCAGTCCCTATCTCCCCTTCCTATAAGTGAATATTTGCCCCAATTTGTCCTCTTGAATTCCAACTTTACCTTCATATTGTGATCTTTCCTACTTTTAAAGACCACACTCACACTTACTCGTCTACTAATGTCATTCCACGCCATCTCTCCGCTGACGGCTCGGAACATACCACATTAATGTTCTCTAAACGAATACAATTCCTTAAATTAATTAACATTATTTGTGATGAGAACTTTTTAAATAATTCAAGTTCCTAGTCACTCTCTAGTGGATGAACTGCAATACACGAATATTACTAAATTTAAATTGTGTGTGACAAATGCTTGTTTGTTATTTAAAGGTCATCGGCCCTGTGTGAAAAATATTGTATATTTCTTTAGGCTAACATACTTTCACAGGCCAGCTACCACAATATTTATTTGAGTTAATTTTCTAATTATATTTTCTGTGTGTAATATACAAAAACTACCAAAAAATTTCCCTTAATAAGTAAACTGTTTGATATTATAGAAACCTGCCCACGTGTTAATTATACTATATTATGACTGTTAAAAATTTTCTTTGCCATATTTGTCATAGGTTTAGTCACATTTTTGTACTTAAGCTGTGTTTGAGAATTTTAAAATATTTTCCGTGCGTAATTTATAAAAACTCATGAAAAGTGTCCGTAATATTATTTTCGACGTAATTAGGTAAACACATGTTTGATATTATGGAAACCTACCCACGTATTTATTGCACTACCTTGCTTTATTATATGAACCGAAGGAGAGATTCTAGGAAACAGCTTGAACAACCTGAACTGCCAAACGAATAGTACATTACGAACTCTATCCTTACAGTTAGTTTATGTCTCAACTCACAGAATGTACAGAAACATCCACATACTCTACACACTTCCAACAACTTGAGTGACCTGAACTGTTAAGGGACAAAGATTTATCGGCTTCTCCAAAAACTGGAAACAGTTCTTGGTGAACCTTAAAATAACTAATATCAATATAATTATTACTATTAATAGTAATTGTAGTGATAACTGTAGTAATTCAATATTAATATAGGCCACATTTTGTCTACTTACTCATCCAGATAGTTGTGCATCAGTCTATGCGCGATGAAGGCAGCGATGTTCATTAGAATGAGGGTATGGTACCACATGGCCTCCCTCACGTACTCACGTGCTTCTTCATGAGTACTTCGTTTAGAGGCTTCGTACATGACGTTGAAAACTATCTGTAATATAGTAAAATGTATCATTTAGCTGACATATACACAATTGAAGGAAATGAAATTTATAATTTTGGGGAGAAGGGAGCTAACAAACTACTGCATCAATATTAGCCTTTTCATTTTTATATGGGGAGCAGAGATTACCTTCATATCGGTTTGATTGATTGATTGATGGCTTAGGACAAATGGAAGATAAGGGATGGGAATTGAATGACTGATGATTCTTAAATATTAAACAGGGAGGACAATGCCTTCAGTAACATTTATACACAACTTTCTTCCATACTTCATTTACAGCTCATTCTGCTCTCATCTCTAGCTACCAATTTCAGGCTTTGCCCTTTCTTTAACTGTCAACATCTCGTCGCCATAAGACCAATCTGTGAAGGTGCGACGTAAAGCCACTAACAAAAAATTGTCTACTTCGGACTCTCTCTCAATTTTCTCTTTTTCATGCATTTCTTTCTGGTCATGGACGGATGCAACTTCAATAATAATAATAATAATAATAATAATAATAATAATAATAATAATAATAATAATAATGTAATTTGCTTTACGTCCCAATAACTACATTTTCGGAGACGCCGAGGTGCCGGAATGTAGTCCGCAGGAGTTCTTTTACGTGCCAGTAAATCTACCGACACGAGGATATGTATTTGAGCACCTTCAAATACCACTGGACTGAGCCAGGATCGAAACTGCCGAGATGGGGTCAGAAGGCCATCGCCTCAACCGTCTGAGCCACTCAGCCCGACAAATTCCACTTTCATGACACAGTTAGTGTTACTCTCTTCAGTCAAACAGGACCAGTCATCACATCATCTAGATATAGAGTACTGTGTCCTGCACTTGTTCTTCTAATTATTTTCTCCGTTCTAGGACATTTCGTACCACCGGACATTCCGTACCACTTGACCGGCTGATTACCTGCGAAGTGTCAGTTAAATTTTTAGGAGAGGGCATTCCGTACCACTTGAAAGAGAATGGAAGTATTACGAAGTAAAAACTATTTCCTAATGAATGTATTCATTTGTATATCCATTGTCCACTACTGGCGCAGAAGCCTCCGCACGGTGTGACCACTGCTGATGTTATCAATCAATACTGATCTGCATTTAGGGCAGTCGCCCAGGTGGCAGATTCCCTATCTGTTGTTTTTCTAGCCTTTTCTTAAATGATTTAAATGACATTGGAAAGTTATTGAACATCTCCCTTGGTAAGTTATTTCAATCCCTAACTCCCCTTCCTATAAATCAATATTTGCCTCAATCTGTCCTCATGTATTCCAACTTTATCTTCATATTGTGATCTTTCCTACTTTTAAAGACGCCACTCATACTTATTCGTCTACTAATGCCATTCGACACCATTTCTCCGCTGACAGCTCGGAACATACCACTCAGTCGAGCAGCTCGTCTCCTTTCTCCCAGTTCTACCCAGCCCAAGCTTTGTGTTGTATGTCCGGCACTCCCTTCTCGCTCCGTCAGCCAGCTGCACGCGCGCCTGTGTATCATTCTGCTAGCTTCGACGCGCAGCCCTCAGTGCGCGTGCCTGACCATCGAGTGTACTATAAATAGGAGCTCCCTGCCTGCTCAATTGCCCACTTGCCCGGTGTCCAGCTCCAGAATACACCCTACGTCGAGCACGGAGGCTACTCCTCTTGAAAATGTGCTTCGACCAGGTGGACTGAATTTCTGGCAGTACGAGGTCTCACCTCTGGTCACCGCTTCCTTTACCTGTTTCCGCTGCCTATGTTCCGTAATTCTTTTACAAGCCATTTTCATTCCCTAAGTTATGCAAGCTCCCTTAGTTTCGCTAGGTGGAATTTCTTCAATCAATTGAACTTGCTTTTTAGGAATTCAGGCACTTCAACAAACAAGGACTCTCAAAGACATTTATGTTAGTGTGCCAGATAGTTTTCGACTATCAACGTGTCAATTCACAAAGACTATCTTTTCAAGATAGAAGTGTATATAAAGACTGCAAACCTGTACATATTGTATAAAGACAAACTTTTCTCAAGATTCAATATTCCTTTTTGCTTCAAAATAAATTTCCGTTATTTATGTAAATATCATAAAGTGAAGCAATAAAAGTTGTGTTTTGTAAATTTCAACCTTGGTTACAACACAACTCTATGGCGACGAGGTAAAAACGCACCAACCTACAATTCTTCGACCCCAGTTGCCAACTCTATGGTGACGAGGTAACAAGCACCAAACTACACGTCATCAGCCCCAATCGCCAACTCTATAGCGACGAGGTAAACACGACACTACAATTCAACAGGCCCAGTTGTCAACTCTACGGCGACGTGCTAAACAACAACGACACTCCAACCAGTTCTGACACACAGCTTACCTTACTCATTCTTGCACGCATCTCGCAATGGCTACTGCGGAACAACTCGCTACGGTCTTCCAAGCCTTACAGCAGCAACAACAACAGTTTATGCAACAACAACAGGCCGCATTAATTCAGGCTATTCAAGCTATTTCTGTCTCTACACAGCCATCAGCTATTCCTCCGTTCTCTGCTTTTGATCCGGCTAAGGAAGAATGGTCAGTTTATTTAGCCCGTTTACAACAGCATTTCATCTGCCATTCTGTCACCGATGATCAACGCCGCCGCGCACTATTTCTTAGTTCGGTTGGCAATGCTACGTGTGAATTACTACGTAAATTAAGTCCGGAAGAACACTTATCTGAGGTACCCTTCACGCAGCTCTTGGCCCGTCTCACGGAACACTATGCCAAAGCTCCTCACATAGTGGCTGCTCGCTATAAATTTTTTCAGAGCAGAAAGCAACCCCATCAGACACATACTGAATGGATAACTGAATTGCGTGGTCTAGCTAAACCCTGCCAGTTCATCTGCTCCAAGGACGGTTGTGGTTCATCCTACACTGATTCTCTCATTCGGGACATGATAATTTTACATACTCCTGAAGACAAAATACGTTTTGACGCTGTCAAGCAGAGTAACCCTTCTTTAGAAGACGTCCAGCGTATTGCTACGGTTTATGAGCTTACTACCAAGACTGCCGCAGCCATAGCTTCTCCACACGAAGTCGCACAAGTCTCGCCTCAGGCCCGCAAGTCCTCTGCTACAGTGAACCGTACGGATAAGGCGCTCTCCACCAAGCATTCTCGCCAGGTTCCCTCTCGCAATGCTACACGGAAGCCCAATTCTAAAAGCACCTCGAAACTCCTGCCTTCCTGCCGAGGTTGTTTCAAGCATCATGAACGTCGTGACTGTCGTTTTTTCAAAGCTACTTGTGAACGATGTAATAAACTTGGACACATTAAGACTGTCTGTCAAAGTTCGCTCCGCCCTGCTAAGACTACTGCAGCGCGCCGGAAGCATATACAGCCCCGCCAAGACATGGAAGTTGATCAGATCGATCTTATTCTTCCCACAAAGGATTCTCACAAAATCATCATTCCTCTCTCATTTTCTGATCGATCTGTCGATTTTCAATTAGATACTGGATCACCTGTCTCTATTATTAACCTGACTACCTACCACGACTTAGGTTCACCTTCATGCTCTCCAGCTGACATCCAGCTCGTGACATTTAACAAGAATAAAATTGACATCAAAGGTCAAATCAAGCTTCAGGCTAGTTATAAAGGAATTCAGAAGGCCATTCCTCTTCTCGTAGTTAACAACTACACTGCATCAAACATTATGGGCATGGATCTATTTAACTTATTTGGTTTCCAGATACATGACAACATTAACGTCGTATCTGCATTGCATCCTACTTCTGACGTTACCGCTCTCCTAGCGCAGTTTCCTGAAGTCTTCGACTCTCAGCTCGGAACAGCCAAAGACTATACAGCTCACATACAGCTGAAATCCGGAGCTAAGCCTCGCTTCTTCAAAGCACGCCCAGTACCCCTAGCACTTCAAGACCAGGTCACGAAAGAATTAGAAAGATGGATACAAACTGGAATTGTTGTACCAGTGACTTCTAGTCAATGGGCTACTCCACTCGTGGTAATCAAGAAACCTGATGGTAATGTTCGCCTTTGTGGCGATTTTCGATCTACAGTCAACGCACAACTCGACACAGATATCTTTCCTATTCCACGTCCAGAAGACTTATTCCGTCGTCTCTCTGGTGGACAATTCTTCTCTCGAGTTGATCTTAAAGAAGCATATCTCCAGCTACTTTTAGACGAAGAATCTAAGAAATTTCTCACACTCAACACTCCTCTCGGACTGCTCCAGCTCCAGCGGCTCCCATTCGGTGTTTCATCCTCAGCGGCTATTTTTCAGCGCTATTTGGCTCAACTCACCGCCTCCATTCCCGGTTGTGCTAACTACCTGGATGATATTATTGTTACTGGAAAAGATCATCAGGAACATCTAACCAATCTACGCCTCCTTCTCCAGAAATTGAAAGACAATGGCCTACGAGCGAATCTCGCTAAATGTACCTTCTTTCAGCCTCAAGTTCACTACCTAGGACATATACTTGATAAGAATGGAATTCGTCCTAGTACACAGAATGTCTCAGCGATAGTAAACATGCCAGCACCTCAGAACCTCAAGCAGCTTCAGTCCTTCATAGGCAAAGCGAACTATTATAATAAGTTCATTCCACGCTTCGCTACAGTGGCAGCTCCATTAAACGCTCTACGTAAAAAAGGTGTTAAGTTTCAGTGGACTCCGCAATGCCAACAGGCATGGAAAACAATCAACAACGCCTTAATTCAAGCTATACAACTCACTCATTTTCAGCCTGCCAAGATCATCACGCTAGCTACTGACGCTTCAGACTACGGTGTCGGTGCCGTTCTCTCCCAGAAGGATCGTCATGGACAAGAACGCCCCATCGCCTTCGCTTCGAAAACACTTAATGACCATCAACGTCGATACTCACAGATAGAGAAAGAAGCTTTAGCCATCATCTTTGGTATTCGCCGTTTCAATGAATATCTCTATGGCAACCATTTCCTGATCATTACCGATCATAAGCCTCTCGTACACTTATTCCATCCTGGTAATAAGATCCCAGAGAATTCCCTCAGAAAGCTTCAAAGATGGTCCATGTTCCTTTCTGATTATTCCTATCAGATTGTATATCGAGCCACATCCCAGCATTGTAATGCTGATGCCCTTTCCCGCTTACCCGTTGGTCCTGATACTGCCTTCGATTCTCAAGAATCTGAATGTCTTCAGTTGGACATAGAACTTGAAGATACTGTATCCAGTTTTCCTATTGATGCTACCTGCATAGCTAAAGCTACGGATAAGGACAGTACACTTGCTACTGTACGTACTTACATCCGCAACGGTTGGCCTCTTCAGAGCACACTTCCTGCCCACCTGGCACCTTATCATCGTATGCAGCATCGTCTCACGACTCGTGCCGGAGTTGTATTACTAGAAGCAGGCACCATCTTCCGAGTGGTTATCCCACTTAGCCTCCAGAAACAAGTTCTCGGATTATTACACCAAAGCCATTGGGGTATCTCCAGAACAAAGCAACTCGCCCGTCAACACTGCTACTGGCCCGGTATTGATGCCGCCATCGAAAAGCTAATACGTCATTGTGAGCAATGTCAAACGAATCAGAACGCCCCGTCTTCTGATCTTGCTTCATGGCCTCCTGCTACTACTCCATGGGAACGAGTTCACATCGATTTCGCAGGTCCTTTCCTCAATTCCATGTGGTTAATAGTCATCGATTCACTGTCAAACTTTCCATATGTCGTGGATATGCATTCGACTACTACAACCGAAGCTACCATTCGTGCTCTCCAGAAAATCTTTACTACAGAAGGTTTACCGCAAGTACTCATTTCGGACAACGGACCTCAATTTACAGCTACTGCTTTTCAGAACTTTTGTACACATAATGGCATTCGTCATATCCTAGCACCACCTTTTCACCCTCAATCTAATGGTGAAGCTGAACGCTTCGTACAAACATTTAAAAGAAGTATGAAGAAAGCTGTCTCTTCAGGCTTAAATAAAGACCAAGCCTTGCTCCAACTCTTAAACAACTACAGAACTCTACCCGGCGCTGATAATATCACCCCTGCACAGAAGCTCCATGGACGACCTCACAGAACTTTGCTTTCTCTGTTACAGCCTCTTCTGGCCCAGCATAAGACATCACCAACGAAGTTCTCCCTCAACGACAAGGTCTACACCAGGACATTCAAATCCAACCCACTCTGGATACCTGGAGTCATCTGCAGATCTTTGGGTCATCGTCTATACGAGATACAGACTACGGAGAAACGTATCTGCCGCCATCAAGATCAGATACGTCTGCGCTACCGCCCATGTCCAGCTATTGATGCTATTGCTAAACCTGATAAATCTATTGCTGAACGCGCTTTAGATCATTTAATAACAATGGGTTCCTTTCAGGACGAGACAGCGCCACTCCGCCCAGTTCCAGCTCCGGACAATACAACAGAAACATCAGCAGCTCCGCCCCAGCATCGCAGTCGCCGCCAGCGCCGCCGCCGTTTCACGCCGTACCGGCGTATTTAGGAGGGGAGGGTGTTGTATGTCCGGCACTCCCTTCTCGCTCCGTCAGCCAGCTGCACGCGCGCCTGTGTATCATTCTGCTAGCTTCGACGCGCAGCCCTCAGTGCGCGTGCCTGACCATCGAGTGTACTATAAATAGGAGCTCCCTGCCTGCTCAATTGCCCACTTGCCCGGTGTCCAGCTCCAGAATACACCCTACGTCGAGCACGGAGGCTACTCCTCTTGAAAATGTGCTTCGACCAGGTGGACTGAATTTCTGGCAGTACGAGGTCTCACCTCTGGTCACCGCTTCCTTTACCTGTTTCCGCTGCCTATGTTCCGTAATTCTTTTACAAGCCATTTTCATTCCCTAAGTTATGCAAGCTCCCTTAGTTTCGCTAGGTGGAATTTCTTCAATCAATTGAACTTGCTTTTTAGGAATTCAGGCACTTCAACAAACAAGGACTCTCAAAGACATTTATGTTAGTGTGCCAGATAGTTTTCGACTATCAACGTGTCAATTCACAAAGACTATCTTTTCAAGATAGAAGTGTATATAAAGACTGCAAACCTGTACATATTGTATAAAGACAAACTTTTCTCAAGATTCAATATTCCTTTTTGCTTCAAAATAAATTTCCGTTATTTATGTAAATATCATAAAGTGAAGCAATAAAAGTTGTGTTTTGTAAATTTCAACCTTGGTTACAACACTTTGCAACATATTTGTAACGCTATTCTTTTGTCGGAAATCACCCAGAACAAATCCAGCTGCTTTTCTTTGATTTTTTCCAGTTCTTGAATCAAGTAATCCTGGTGAGGGTCACATACACTAGAACCATACTCTAGTTGGGGGTCTTACCAGAGACTTATGAGCCTTCTCCTTTACATCCTTACTACAACCCCTAAACATCCTCATAACCATGTGCATAGATCTGTACCCTTTATTTACAATCCCATTTATGCGATTACTCCAATGAAGATCTTTCCTTATATTAACACCCAGATACTTACAAAGATCCCCAAAAGGAACTTTCACCCCATCAACGCAGTAATTGAAACTGAGAGGACTTCCTGTTTGTGAAACCTTCCGTCGGGTGCAACTGACCTGATGGATGCATGTGTTAATTTTTATCTCGTATTCGCCATTCGCGGGGACCTTTCAGTAGTTTCCTGTTTGCACATAATCTTCAAGCCCATATCAGCCAGTTCGTCAGAATCTTTTACTTTACTTACTTGGTAATGAAATAATGCAGTAGTTTATAAATTTTCACAATAATAGTAAAATTATCCATCCTTGTGCTCGTCAGGCACATTGCGCCCAAACACGATGTAGGAATATATATTTCTATTGTATTGTTTTGTTTCACGTTTTATACTTCAAACAGTCGTCTTTCTTATGATGTTTACGTAAACATAAGTGATAAGTGTAGTTTCAACGGCAATTATTAAAATAACATAGAAGTTTCCTTCAGCAAATGTTGTAAATATGTTTATGCTCGATGATGCCAAAATATATATATTATATGCCAGAAAACTGAAGCTTATTGAGGCTCATTATAGTTCAAGTTTCATTATGATACAGGTTCTCCACCAATTTGAGTTCAGATCTTCATTATGATACAACTGCTTGACCAACTAGGCAAGGATAGCAAAATCAAACATGTCGGACACGCATATCAACATCAATGCACTTTCTCCTTCCAATATTCCACAACCAAAAGGCACATTCCCACAAATTCACTTCACCAACTGTACAATAAACAATTTGTGTTTGAAATAAAGCTGGGTTATGATAACCTTCTATCAAAGCTTTATGAAAGTCTCTGATCCACTCACGGGAAATCAATAACCCGCGCATGTGCTCTGCGCTGTGATCAGTAAACACAACTGCCAAGCGATATCTCGACAGAAATGTATGCATATTAAAAAATAGAGTTATAATTATCGTCGAGCATAAACAACCATATCACCCCGCCTATAATTGTAATTAAGACACACGTAATTAAGACACTTGCACGGTGAAAAAATATTACGTTGCTTACACCCATGCGTCCAAGGGACCCAAGTGTAAGTTTTTCTACCACGTATTGTATCAGGTTTTCAACATTTTCTGAAATTGCATGAGCTTTAACTTATCATTTTCAATGAAAATATACTTTTAATTGTCAGTTCCTCTTCTTCAATATTCTTCAAATCTACTTATTAAAAAAATAACAATTCCAAAAACACTCAAATTTTGCTTTATATTATTAATAGTTATGTGGTTCTATCAATAAAGAATAGGATTTACATATTTACCTACATAAGTTATTCCTCAAAATTGTCACATAAACACAGATTTGCAATGGGGAAAATATCTCTGTATCAGTCTGTTCTAATAAAGTTCATGCAAACAGTTATGGGTTCAAACCTTCAAAAACCGAGCGAGTTGGCTGTGCGGTTAGGAGCGCGCGGATGTGAGCTTGAATCCGGGAGATAGTGGGTTCGAATCCCACTGTCGGCATCCCTGAAGACGGTTTTTCGTGGTTTTCCACTTTCACACCAGGCAAATGCTGGGGCTGCACCTCAGTTAAGGCCACGGCCACTTCCTTCCAACTCCCAGGCCTTCCCCATCCCATCGTCGCCATAAAACCTATCTGTGTCGGTGCGACGTAAAGCCACTAGCAAAAAATAACTTTCAAAGAAGGAGAAAATTACTCTTTTAATCACCAAAAGGAAGCCTTGAGCCTTTATAATTCAGCACACTTCAAGCAAATGACAGTTCCTCAAGACCCGCACAGTGGAAACTGACACTTAGCACATGCACGACAAGCCTTCTTTCTCCTCGCTTTCACCAGTATTTGAATTACGTTCACTAGGCCATTTATGACAGCTGATGGCGGAGCTGTTGAGGATCCAACCAGCCTTCGGGCTGAGGACTAAACATACATACAATTTCAAACTCACTTTCTTTTTTTTTTTTTTTTTTTTTTTTTGCTATTTGCTTTACGTCGCACCGACACAGATATGTCTTATGGCGACGATGGGACAGGAAAGGCCTAGGAAGTGGAAGGAAGCGGCCGTGGCATTAATTAAGGTACAGCCCCGGCATTTGCCTGGTGTGAAAATGGGAAACCACGGAAAACCATCTTCAGGACTGCCGACAGTGGGGCTCGAACCCACTATCTCCCGATTACTGGATACTGGCTGCACTTAAGCGACTGCAGCTATCGAGCTCGGTAACTCACCTTCTGCGTCCGAAATATTGCTTAAATCTTTTTCTAACAATGCTCTCACATCATCACTGCATAGTGACATATTATTCCAAAAATAACGTTTTAGGGCACAAAAAAATTAGTCACTTTCCTTACACACATAGGTCCCAGAGACTCAAACGTTGCAATTACAGACAAAAGGAAACCTCAGCACGTCCGCACCTGCCAAGGTCATAAGGACGAACGGAAGGGAGATTACAGGGAGGGTAAGCGCAGTGCGGCCAACATGTGAAAATCTTCTTACAAAAGAAAACACTCGTGCGTCCCAGGGACACAGCCGTGTAAGTTCGTTCGTAATCTGCTTACCCTCCAGGGTTGGTTTTTCCCTCGGACTTCAGCGAGGGATCCCACTCCCACCGCCTGAGTGTCCTGGAGCTTCAGACTCTGGGTCGGGCGATACAACTGGGGAGGATGACCAGTGCCTCGCCCAGGCGGCCTCACCTGCTATGATGAACAGGGTTCTTGGCGGGGGATGGGAAGATTGAACGGGAGAGGCAAGGAAGAGGGGAGGAAGCGACCGTGGCCTTAAGTAGGTACCATCCTGGCATTTGCCTGGAGGAGAAGTGGGGAAACCACGGAAAACCACTTCCAGGATGGCTGAGCTGGGAATCGAACCCTCCTCTACTCAGTTGACCTCCCGAGTCTGAGTGAACCCCGTTCCAACCCTCGTACCACTTTTCAAATTTCGTGGCAGAGTCGGGAATCGAACCCGCGCCTTCGGGGGTGGCAGCTAATCACACTAACCACTACACCACAGTTGAGGACGCCGTGTATGTTACGGGTTATAAACATACTCGTGTCTTAATTATTGCCATTATAGGCCTGTTGCATAATGTACTATTGTGTGCCTGTCAGTCTATTTTCTGTCTCCGGTAATTAGCACCTAGACAAGTTCTTAATATAATTTATAGAAATCCATCAACATTCCCCGGGTACCCAGAAGAAGGGAAGTGGCAAATCCAATAACCGTGTCACCAAGTACTAATTACGCTATTGCTGATCCTAAATATATAAATAAATAAATTTTGCTAATTTCGGCATAAGCCTATGTAGAGGAGCTGGAGACTAATAAAGGGTGTTAGGTAGCTGACCTGTGGTGTAGTGGTTAGTGTGATTAGCTGCCACCCCCGGAGGCCCGGGTTCGATTCCCGGCTCTGCCACGAAATTTGAAAATTGGTACGAGGGCTGGAACGGGGTCCACTCAGCCTCGGGAGGTCAACTGAGTAGAGGTGGGTTCGATTCCCACCTCTGCCATCCTGGAAGTGGTTTTCCGTGGTTTCCCACTTCTCCTCCAGGCAAATGCCGGGATAGTACCCAACTTAAGGCCACGGGCGCTTCCTTCCCTCTTCCTTGCCTATCCCTTCCAATCTTCCCATCCCGCACCAAGGTCCCTGTTCAGCATAGCAGGAGAGGCCGCCTGGGCGAGGAACTGGTCATTCTCCCCAGCTGTAGTCTATCCCCCGACCCAATGTCCCAATGATACCTGAATTTAAACTATTCAATATTTCCAAGTGTTATAAACCAACCACAGCGGTTTCGGCGATTGGGAATTAAAAGTGCGGGGGCAAAAGAAATATACAAACAACAAACAGCGCCTTGGGGGTGCGTGGTTATATATATCAAAACTGAAGAAACAAGCTACAAACTTGCTTGTTGTTTTAAGGGGCCTAACATCGAAGGTCGTCGGCCCAGGTAAGTTTTTTGATGCTCTCTGAGCGAATTTCGACAGAGAGGTAAAGGTTGACAGTGTACCAATTTAAGTGTGGTAATAATAGTTTTTTTTTTTTTTTTTTAAGATTTTGATTCGATATTACACAATAAAACTTTCACCAAAGGAACGATATTACGCATTAATTACAATTAATAGAAGGACGGCGTTATTATACAATTACAATCACTTAGTATTTGACTACATACTAAGAAACCAAGATACACTAATATACAGAGACTGCCAGAGTGACAAATGCGCGCGGCAAGCGGATGAATCATACCTCAGTGTCCATGACCCTGCTTCTTTGAATTTTTCCGCAAGCACAAAACAAAACCCAACTGGTTTAAAGAGACTGAAAAAGTCCTAAAGACTAAAGACGAAAATAAAAGATTCCAAGACAAATCTACGTTAAAAACTATATCTAATATCTCAGAAGATGAGAGGAAATTAAGATCAGAAAAAATGAAGACATACTGGGCACTAAGGAAACAACAACACACAGAGAAATGATAGGTTCAGTGTACCCCAAAGAGGGTGCTACCCTTCCTCACAGTACATGCAAAGTCTCCACTATTTGCTGCGGCGCTATACAAATTGGTTAGCCGCGGCGAACGACATTTTTTGGGTATTTCCGCTAATAATTTTGTTAATAATTAAATAACATAAGTGATATTATTAGCTGAAAAGGCTTGTACAAATTGCTTTTTTAAATAATTCCTTTTATTCGTAGTTTCAGCCGGTTAAAATTCGAATATAAATGTAATATTTAGTCCAAAAAGTAGGGGGCCACTGCCCCCCTCGGCCCCCCTAATCGCCACTACTGAACCACAGAACCGATGATCTTCCTGGAACTATTCTATGCTGTCAACTTGATCTTATGATAAAATTCTCGCTAAAAATATAGAGCTGTGAGATTCTAGCACAAAGCACTTGCCGAAATTATATACCGTATACTAATATGCAAGAAAATCTGTGCATCTTGTGCAAGATACTCATTATCTGAAGACGTTGGTGTATTGGTGGTTGTAGAACAAACGAAGGTTGCTGATATGTTTTTAAAGCTGTATTGAGTAGTTCTATTGGTGTTGGCGGGTTACGTAAGTTTGCTTTACCTTACCTCGATTCTGGATAGGAGGAAATAGGAAATAATAATTCATTTTTTGTCTCAATATATGTAGTTTTTTGGTAGAATAAGTATAATGACGGCTTATTGTACGGAGTTTTACCTTTCGCAGCTTTTACATCCACTGACTACTAGACACCGCATTTGGTATAGCACATTAACATCCGTTCAGCCTATCGTGAAGGTAGCAATTTCTTTAACTACCGGTAATTAATGCGATAGACTTGGACATTATGTTAAGAAAATGTAAATAAATGTGATGTTTTAAATGTAAACTTTCACGTAAAATATTGTATTGAAAAGGTGGATATTAACTTTCCCATTTTTCTATTGTGTAAGAAAATGAGTTCGAAAGAGTACACGTGTCACAACATCTGCTTATTACCCACAACCATCTCTTGCTGAGCGGGTTAACCGTAATCTTCGACCTGCTTTTATCGCCTTTCATCATGGAGACCATTGTAGGTGGGATACTTCACTGCATGGGTTATCTTTCACGTCCAACTCGGATGTTCACGAGTCACACAAGTTTGCACCCACATCTCTTAAGTTTAAGTTCGTTCCTAACACGCCGTTATCTAATCTATGACCGGGCGAGTTGGCCGTGCGTGTAGAGGCGCGCGGCTGTGAGCTTGCATCCGGGGGATAGTAGGTTCGAATCCCACTATCGGCAGCCCTGAAAATGGTTTTCCGTGGTTTCCCATTTTCACCCCAGGCAAATGCTGGGGCTGTACCTTAATTAAGGCCACGGCCGCTTCCTTCCAACTCCTAGGCCTTTCCTATCCCATCGTCGCCATAAGACCTATCTGTGTCGGTGCGACGTAAAGCCCCTAGCAAAAATCTAATCTATGGTCAATCAATGAGATTTTGCCAGAGACAATAAACTTTGATAATATCAGCGATCTGTGGAGAAAGCTAAATGTAACCTTAAGGTTTCTCAGGGGAAGGTTAGAGAGATATATGCTCATGGACGGTGACCCACCAATTTAAAGGTTGGAGATCAAGTCATTGTGAAAAATATTCTTCCTACAGGCAAGCTTGCCCCCAGATTTCATGGAACGTGCATTATTCTGGATTTAATAACACCGGCCAACCTTTTAGTGAGCAATCCAGACACCGAACGAATTCTTAGGGTTCATCTGTCCAAAGTTAAACTTATATGACCTCTCTCTTTCAGTATAGGCCATCAAGGGATGGCGTCGCTAATTTAATTATATTTCTTTCCTTAGCTGCTTAGAATCTTAAGATTAACCCTTTACAGGGCAGAAGTCCGGGGGTATTACAAAAATTCTGAAACTTTGTAAACTGCCTCTCTACCGAGCTTGAAACACAATTCAATAAAAAAATCAGAAAAAAATGACGTGTAGGTAGGGTTAATGGGGTGGTAAATTATTATACCACTGCCCATTTAGATCAACCGACAACACAGGTGGGCAGTGGTATAATAATTTACCACCACACACACATTTTGTTACATCCAAAATACCGTGTGCTAACGCATAAATTAAATCAGATTTGATCATAAAATCATCAAAATTAAAAATTCTGCACACTGACAATATCAATATAACAAAATGCATATAATTAAAATACAGCTAAATAAAATATAGCAGTAATTCTAATGTCTTACTGACTCTCGTGGAAACGTCTAAAGCAACCTTATCACATGTTTTGCAAATCAGATTGTTACGCTTTTGCTTTTTCTTTGTGCTGCAATATGCACATCTGCGGTAAGTCCCAATCTCATGTTCTGGGCGTCCTGCCTTGGAGAAAATCTCTTAGTGGACGAGGTAGCTGCCGCTTCTGAAGAAGCATTGAAGATCTAACTTGCTGCACGAGTAAAATGTCCTCAGCCCCTAAATTACCTCTGGAAAGCAATTTCGTCAGAGTGATACTAGTTGCTCGATTTCCAGCTCCGTCAAGCATTTTCCCTCCATCTACAAATATAATTTATTATTATTATTATTATTATTATTATTATTATTATTATTATTATTATTATTATTATTATTATTATTATCCTTTCCCTGATACCGATAATTTACAGGATGGTGTATAAAAAAGCAAGCCGGACCCGTGGTGTAGGGGTAGCGTGCCTGCCTCTTACCCGGAGGGCCGGGTTCGATTCCCGGGCAGGTCAAAGATTTTTACTTGGACCTGAGGGCTGGTTCGAGGTCCACTCAGCCTACGTGATTAGAATTGAGGAGCTATCTGACGATGAGATAGCGGTCCCGGTCTAGAAAGCCATAACGGCCGAGAGGATTCGTCGTGCTGGCCTCACGACACCTCGTAATCTGCAGGCCTTTGGGCTGAGCAGCAGTCGGTTAGAAGGCCAAGGCCCCTCAAGGGCTGTAGTGCCATGGGGTTTGGTTTTTTTATTAAAATAACAACCCCACACAAACAATTTGTACGTGTCTCCATCACCGATTGAGGTTATGTGATAAATACGGCAGCTATAACAATATAACATGTTAGGCAAATGTAATTACTAATATGCAATACTGCTAACATAATATTTGAAGCTCCTGTAATAATGTTTTACACCGTCTCAGTTTGTATTTCTCATAAATGTTTCACAAAGCGGTTATACAAAGTAGCCTACAGCCTGTCCTTGGTTAGAAATCTCATGCATGCTTTCAGATATCTCATTATTTTCTCAAAGTTAAAAGCAATAGAACTGTATGAAAACATAATTCTGAAACTAAAACATATCAGTATTATTTGTAAACATGCCTCAGACTTCTGCATTTAGTATATGACTTCGTAATTCGGTTTCAACTTCACACAAACATATGCAGCCTCAATGTGTTTCCACCACACGGGCAGTGGTATACTATTTTACCACCTGTGGCGTTTTCTTTTTGTTCTGTTCCATTGTGAAGGAAGAGCAAACTAAATAGTGTGTATATATTGGTCCCAGTTTTTACTCCAAATATACAGTGGTAGAAATAAGCAGTACTGCAATTACTTTAGGAGATAATGGTGGTGGTAAATTACAGTATTATACCACTGCCCTATATACGGATTTGGAGGCCTTCTGCCCCTATTAACTGTGTAAAATTTTAAATGAATTTTTTTGGGATGCTACCTTTGTGAAAACCTTCCCTTCAGTATTTTTTTTTTTTTTCTCCTCATGTCTGCCATTACCATGCCCCAGCCTCCAAGCCTGTGCCTGGATTCCACACACCCCTCCTCGATGCCGCCCGCTTTAACTGCACCACAAAAATATAAAACTCTCTCCATAAAAACAGTCACTGTCCACTGTTGTAAACTTTCCCGTTCATTACAAAATACGCCTACATTTTAAATACAAGAACGTGGTAAGATAACAATAGACCGTGTGACTTCTAAACACTCATATACAAACGTTTAATGTTGGCGCGTAGATAAGCGCGTGTCAGCCATCTTGCTTCCTGTATCCTGACGTAAGATACCCTTAGAAAACACAACGCATACACTCATAGTGCTACTCTCTGTGGATGCCACGTGCTCCTACTCTTATATCCTAGCGCTACTGGTGACATGGAGTGTCACTACGAACGCGCATCAACAGGGTGCAGGAGTTGGCAGTACTCCACTCTAAACTCGTCTTTCACTTGTCACCGTTAACAAACACTCGAAACGGCATCGACAGATTCTTAACAACTGTTTTTAATTGAATACTGTGTTTTGAACAACAAGTAACACACTTTTGTAATTGCTTACCTTGTCTTTGAAATTTATTTATAAGGTTAAGACGAGTCATCCTCCACCGTAGCGCTTTCTTCAATGTTAAACTTTCACAAAATACGGAGTCGTACGAGCACACGCGAAGAAAGGAAGTGATTTTGCACGAAGTGGTAGATTATTTAATTTGACAGGTTAAGGAGAAAAAAAAAACAATTGTAGAGGGCGACTGGATGCAGTTGTAGGTTTAGAAAGAGGAAAGGGTACAGTAGAATAATACGGATTGAGTCAAAGGAATGGCAGAGGAAGCTTAAGGGTAGAGGTCGTTTAAATCATTTACCATCACTTGAATTCAATTAGCCTAACCCACATCAGCAAGTCTTCTTTAAAGTACGTAGGTGTTATTTTCTTACACACTAACATACATCACGAAAGGATTTTTGTCACATAATTAAGACTCATCATCAGTATTTAATGGTGATAAGTGAGTAATACGGCTGCGCTATCCCGTTTGGAAGGTAGACTATAGTGCGGCGTGTAATGTCAATATGCGTCGGAAAAGATCATCAATCGTTTAAGTTGACAAATGTTTAATAGGAAGTCAACCTGACATGATTAGAACAGAGAGAATTACATAAATACAGGCAGGATTGATGATTTACCTCCAATGGGCTTTCCACGAGTTGTTGATGTAGCCGACGGCCGTTGCGTGTGACTACCGACTAGGAGAAACTGCGAATTCATATTTACCACGTGGAAAAATAATCATTCCTGGCGGACACTGACTGTGAGTTGCGTTACTATGTAAGCTTAAACAGCAGACTGAATGACGCAAATGTTCACGCTTGATGGTCATGGAGCAGTCTTTCCCTTTCATCACAAGGTTGAGGTTACATCACGTGGAATAGATTGTTCAGCATAGACGGTATTTATCGTTGATCGGTGAATGCGCAATATGACAGTACATGATAAACATTAGCAATGCGAACGGAGAAAATCTTAGATACAGTGTACAGCGAACATAGCAAGGATGAACTGAATAATATTTTTGATGATTAGGTTAGCTCAGCCTATGCCTCCCACGGTTTTACAGGCCCTCACCATCCTACAATTTCTTGTGAACCCTTATCACTTGCATTATGCAGAATAATTCATTTTAACGACATCGACTAAGGCGTATATCGAGCATATATCGTAAATATCTTCCTTTACATCAGGGCCTCTCAGGGTGTATGCACTGTGCAAAAGACGACTTCGCTTGGTTGACCAGAGTGCAAACCCCCACTCCTCGATTTGGAGCAATAGCGATGTCTCTTTCTTTCCCCGCGCCTGTCTCGCTCGCTCCCCCTGTATCCCTCTTCCTCACTTGCTCCGTAGCGCTCCAAATCAGAGCCAAGTTGAGCCGAGCTTAGCCGAGTAGCCCAGAGACGAAACGTTGGTCCGAGCCGAGCCGAGCGGGACCGATGCACAGTGCACGGAGCTCTTGCGCCTCGATTTGCACGCGTGAAATTTTGGGCGTTTGAGAGGCCCTGCTTTACATTATCAAACTGGCCCGAATAGAGTTGCCTCGTTGCTAACTGGACATGAAACCCTTGCAAGTGCCTGAAATCGATTACAAATTGTTATTGGATGTTATAACACACCAATCAAGACGTATACAGTATGTTCCACTCATTAACTGAATGGTCAGCGTTGAGGCCTTCGGTTCAGAGGGTCCCGAGTTCGATTCCAGGCCGGGTCGGGAATTTTAATCGCCTCTGATTTATTCTTCTGGCACGGGGACAGGGTGTTTGTGTTTGCACCAACACTGCCCTCTTCACATTCAGCCAACACACTACACTACCAACCACCACAGAAACTCGCAATAGTGATTACAGGCGTCAGGAAGGGCATCCGGCTGTAAAAGAGGACCAAGTCCGCATGTGCGACACAGTTCGCACCCGCGACTCCACAGGTGTGAGAAAAGCTATAGAAAAAGAAATAGACGTATACAGTATCCCCAAGTAAAGTACTAACGAATTTCGCAATCAATAGCTTCATGGACTGGTTTATTGTGTACCAACAATACATTGTACATCAATAATGTTATTTGCTTTACGTCCCACTAACTACTGTTGTACGGTTTTCGGAGAAGCCGAGGTGCCGGAATTCAGTCCCGCAGTAAACCTACCGACAAGAGGCTGACGTATTTGAGCACCTTCAAATACCACCGGACTGAGCCAGGATCGAACCTGCCAAGTTGGGGTC
The DNA here is from genome assembly GCF_040414725.1 of Anabrus simplex. Taxonomy (NCBI): domain Eukaryota; kingdom Metazoa; phylum Arthropoda; class Insecta; order Orthoptera; family Tettigoniidae; genus Anabrus; species Anabrus simplex. Next base: position 395,297,799 of record NC_090266.1, on the reverse strand, counting down.
AGAAGGCCAGCACGTCAACCCTCTAAGCCACTCAGCCCGGCACATTATACATCACCGCGAGGGACCGACTTTCCATATTCTGATGCTTCTGAGGAATCTGAGCATGGTGAAACCTAAAAATTCATTAATTTTGAGAAGAAACTCGTTCATTTATTTATAAGTGGATAATTGTGTGTCGTAGTAAGTAATCTTGAGACCACAACAACCAGTTCTATCGAATAGGTATGGACATCTTCTTGGAGATATTTTAAATTGTAATGCGGTTAGCAATATTACTGAATCATTCTTCAATATAAAGGCTTTTCCTCACTTTTCATGGAACGGAATGACTCAATCGTAACGAAATTCATGAAAGTTGTATAGCACACTCCAGTATTCCGGGAAGTGTTTAGTGACAAAGATCTCTATGTGGTCTGCAGAAGTGCTTAGCGCACAAAAACTAAAATCTGTCTACGGATGGATGGTGTTGGAATATTTCAGAGTTCTGTTCTGGGGATTATTTATTCAGCTACCCGTAAGTTGCTCATGGTTCAATAATTGTCCTGAAAGTGATTGCAAACATCAGCACACTAAAACTCTATATCCTTGTCCCGACAGAAACCACGTAAACTCATTAGTAGAGATAACCACCATTACGCAGGATTCCCCACAGTATTCTTACTCAAAGTAATACATGTTACTCGGTATATCAATCTTACTTCCAACAGACAAAAGATAATTCGTTACTTCCAGGAACCTGTGCACAAATATTTTTCAGGAAGGAACCATTCATAGATGTGTATGGGCTGAAAGAATTTTCCCCAGATATGTATGTCTAATAGCAGTTAAACAATGTGACTGAAATAATCATATAATCAAGGTAATTTTTATTTTATTTTACTCGTTTTCCTAATTCGATCAGAGATAATAGAAGAGTTCATATCTGATATCAATTATTACTCAATGAAATATACTTAGGCTATATCACTTGTTTGTTAGTTTTGTTCATTAAGTCGATGAACGTTTCGAGTAACAGGTTGAAAGACTGAAGAACTTCCCTTCGTTCAGGTTCTGATGTCTCGATATTCAGTTTCCATTAAATGTGAATATTTTTTAAGGAATGGGCTATAAATAGATTTATACTTTCTGATCAGAACTGTATGTCTTCCGAAATACGTGAATGCAGTTTCCTTCTTTTCTTATTACTATTCCTTCCATTACTATACTCTAAGAAATACAGTAAGACAATCATTGACAAATTAAACATTACTGTGGGAAAACTAGCCTGTAAACCAAAGTCCTTTTAACAGGTACTCTCGGCTAGAGATACACTGAACTGCCCATAGATGTCCCTTCGCCACAACGTACTTTTTTGTAGAACTTTTGTACTTTAATGATCACCACAGAGTTTAAAGCACATGAAACATTCTACACAATTTAAATCCATCCATAGCTATACACTGGAACAAAATCATACGGTGCATCTCTATACTGAGTGGTTGTGCCAGGAATTAATATGGCTGATTCTTATATTCACAAACTTAAGAAAATATATATACTGTATATCTTTTGCAAGTTTTCGGTGACGTGAGGATAGGAGAAGTCTGGGATTGGGGAGATAGCCGTCGTGGAACAGATTGGCGTGAATATGGAAAATCATGGAAAACCATCTTCTGGGCTGCTGATGTTGGGATTCAAAACTACCTCCTCCGGAATACACGCTAACGGCTACGTTACACTTACCACTCACTCGGTTTGGGAAAATGGTTTGAAGACCTGTATTTTTTGAAGATTCTAAGTTCTTTTACTGACTGATCATAGTTTGTGGAGTAGGTACCGGTATATCATGGGAATATTTCACAACAAAGGTTCCTTGATTAACAAAGAGAAAATACTTCTAGGTACAAAATACGCTAAACGTGCACACACAATATATCACACTGTCGTGAACTAAGGGTACCTCATTAAATAGGGAATATGCCATCGTGCAACTGCCCTAAATACAGACCATGGGTGGTTGACTGGTTGATCGGTTGATTGATTGAGGTTTATAAAAGAGAACAACACCTACTGTTAAGTTATTGATAAGTCTTTCCATAGTGAGCTTGCAGAGTATATATGATTAGGTTGTGGATGATTCATAGGTTCTTCCATTTGCTTCACCGGAATGGAATGCGCATCAAGCTACTAACTATATCTGTATGTAACAGAAATGTGGCATTTTAAAACTAACTCGAAGTACGTAATACAAAATACTGCAATCTTTGGACATAAGTAAGAAATACATAGACAAATCCAGACCACAGTAATTACTCTTGTGATTGTGAGTGCATAAAATATTATTGTACAGATATTAACACAGTCGTGAATGTCGAGATGTCATTATAATACAGCACATACAGACGAAATTTTTGAAACTACGAAGGCTTTCTTAAGACGATTTGATGTTACCAAGAAAGACAACGCCCTATCTGAAAGACAACACCCTCCTTCCATTGAGTTTAAAATACCGGTGGGGAATAGTTATGTTATCGATAAGCCACACAATATAATTTCTCCACAATGACATATTACGTAATTCAGATAATTCTCCATACGCTGAAACATAAAATAATTATAAAAAGCCACAATCAGATCAACTTACCACTGCAACTAACAGCAAGGAGGCAACCGACAGGTCCTTGGCATCCATGATGAATGACGAAGCAGGAGTGGGTTGTGACTACGCTAGTTACTAACTGAACACTATACATGTTCAATATTTACTGTACCTGAAATAATAATTGTCTGAGATTTTGTTCGTGTATTTTGTATTAAAAATCTTCATTTTCGGTAGCACATTGAAGAAGTGTTATTACCTTAGTAGTGATGTAATGGTGAATTAATTAGCGTATTTCACTGGTTCAAGTAGTAGAGACTGTATTTTACGTCACGGTACGAAAGCATTCCATTCTAGCGAAAGCTACCTTACTTATGAATTTAAAAACCTTAATGATGCCTTGGATGGAAGCAGTATTGAACTATAAATATATTCTGTCCCCCGAATGGACTGTAATATGTTTTAAATTTTGCATGGAATGCGCTGAGAATTTAAAGTGATCAAGCGGATTTTTACAACTTCTCTCGAATAAGATGGCACGTTCACCCTTTCCACGTCAAATTAATTGTATTATTATGTGAAAATAATTCCCAGTATAATGGAAGGTTCAAAATAAAGCGCACAAAGATTTGTTCGGAGTGTGGGTCGTAAGGGCGAACTCAAGAGCCCACACTTCGATACGCTGTCCCAACGTTCTTGTCTCTATGTCTTCGTATTTCACAAACTAAAACATGGAACAGTTTATTTGGTCATTTGAATCCCTATGTGGCCATTTAATGACCCCGCCCTAATGGTAGTGACCTCAAGCTGCTATTTTGATAATAAGATAATGGTAATTATTGTTCCAGTAATTCCTCTACATAATTATGAAAAAATTGTCACAGAACGTGAAAATAAATTCCGTCTTAAAATTGTGAAATACCGCTATATGACATGCCTACACTGGCATAAACTACTACTAATAAATACAGCAAGTAAGAAAATCACTGAAGATAAAAATTTCCTGTGAATGTAAATAATCTGTAAGTAACGGAGCTAGAATGGAAAATATTGTGTAATATAAAAGGAATCATGTTCCTGAGTGAATGGCTATGCTGATTAAATTTCGATATATTCAACTGAAATACCATTAATACAGTATATTCTTGGGATGGACTTTCGAGTGATGAAACCGTATAACATGTTCAGAAGGAGTATCTCTGTTTTAGAAGCCACTGTGCTTTGAAGTTTTTCGTTACAAGTCATTTGTACCGGATTTTTCATTTCTGAATAGTAACGAATCTTTATGATTATCCGGTAGTACCGTATGTTGGAAAGTTCATTTTGATAATGTAAATAATTTCGGTTTGTCATTAGTCAGTAAATAATGGGGTGATATTTTAAATATAGTTGCCGTAAGAAGTGTCCTAGTAAAATGTTAGATAAAGCGATATATGCCGTTTTTTATGGAATGAAAATTGTGACATTACCAAGGCGTCTCCCTAGTGTTAGGCAACAATTTGAACATCCGAATATGGTGAAGTCACGCTGAACTTAATACTACGTAATTCTGAAGTCTGCCAAAAGGATGTCACTATTTTACAGTGTGACCAAAAAGTGCTTCATTCTGATTGACATCTCATAGCCAAATGTTCCGTCACCTGATCTAAACGTATACATTCCGCACAGGGTGAGATCTCTCTTTATGCAATTTCAGTGTAATGTAAGCTACTTGTTTTAACTTTAATAGAACCGAAAATATCTTTTTTTATTAAATATGGAAGATTATTAGGTAATATTAGCTTCGAAATGTGTGTGAATATACGTATTTCTGAGGTCTGAGTTTTAAAGAGAATTGCGCCAGGCCATTGTGCTTATTGATGCTGAAACAGATGGGTTTTGAAATGAAATTGGACAATTGCTCGTTATCAGCTCTCAAAGTAGCATGTTATGAGACGCACCAGCAATGAGTAGAATTTTCTCATTCATTTTCATGGTAATAATAACAAACTAGGTTAGGAGGCCAAGACACTAAATGTCAGATTTCTCTGTTATTATTAACAGTATCGAAGTCCGGCTCCATGGCTAAATGGATAGCGTGGTGGCCTTTGGTCCAGAGAGTCCCGGGTTCGATTCCCGGCCGGGTCACAGATATTAAACTTGGCTCGGGGACTGGGTATTTGTGCTGTCCCCAACATTCCTGCAACTCACACACCACACATAACACCACCCTCCACTATAATAACACGCAGTTACCTATACATGGCAGATGCCGCCCATCCTCATCGCAAAGTCTGCCTTACAAGGGCTGAACTCGGCTGGAAACAGCCACACGAAATTTAAAAAATCAGCAGTATCGAATACCTATACGTAACAAAGGTTGTTTATAATACAACTTCCGATCTTTTTACGATTAGTGCAACTTTACCGCGCGAGGAAAATAATGGTGATCATCAGCATTATTATATTTTTCACACATAATCAAATATCCCCGAGAAATATTTGTTTTATCTAAAACTCTACACAACAAAAGTTTCAGGAAAGGCCACTTCCGATTATTTATGCCTCATTCATTTTCACCGTATCAGCTATCATGATAGATGTATTCTCTAATTCAAGCCTTTATGGCTATTCATCTCTTACAGGACCATGTTTTAAGTGCCGCCTAGCATCAAGTTGGGTTTCCCCAATAGCAAAACCGATAGTAAAAAATAGAATGTTTAAAATACAGTGTAGGGGATATGTAACCTACCACTGTTAGCCAAACCTCTAGGGCTCTTAAGATTGGAGCGTGTGTTGGTGACCGCGGGTAGCTTAGTTGAGTCCTGGCATTGCTTCCAAGTACTTGTGCTAGGCTCCTGACTTTCATCTATCCTATCTGACGTTCCTAGGTCAACTCTTGTTCTTTCCGACCTCTTCGGTATTAGGGCATTAGTGGCTCTTGCCGATACCTTCATTTCTCGAAGTGTCGGACCCCTTAAATTTTTCCCCGCTGTTTACTGTTAATAAAGGATGGATGTCTTTTGTACGTTCTCTTAAAACATTAATAACCACCACCATCGGGGCACGCGATTAGTCGCACATCACAGGGATCGAAACGCGGGTGGTCGATGACTGAGTTCTGACTGCAAGTACTCCAGGTCCAGGACAAATGAGAATGAATCATGAGGCAGCGAAGCTAATGCAGTGAACTGGCAGTTGCGTTCAATAGTATTTTGTAAGAAAGAAGTCAACTCCCGAAAGAAACTATCTTCACACCCGTCTGTTTTCAGGCTAACTTTGCTGTACGGAAGTGAAAACTTGGTGGACTCGGGATAACTTATTCATAAGTTAGAAGTAACAGATATGAAAGTAGCGAGAATAATCGATAGTACAAACAGGTGGAAACAATGACAGGAGGGTACTCAGAAGTTAGCAATAAACTCGATAAAAAATTTGAAATGCGTATGGCTTTTAGTGCCGGGATGTGTCCCAGGACTTCGGCTCGCCAGGTGCAGGTCTTTTAATTTGACACCCATAGGCGACCTGCGCGTCGTAATGAGGATCAAATCAAATCAAAATCTCTTTATTTGCAAATGAGGTGTCTACCTCGGTGGCAAATGGTACACTAAAATACATTATTGTCAAGCACTAAATTTTAAATTAACAAGAGAAGAAAATGTTTTTTCTAGAATACAATAATATACAATTTATGGTAACATTTTTTTCTATTAAACAAACAGATCATCCTTAATAAATTTATATTGTTTACAAAATTCTACTTATAATATCTCCTATACTTACAAACATAGTCAACTCATATACAGTATGTGGAATTACTTCAAATAATACTATGCAACTGTATAAGATTAAAATTTACATTGCATTTATTTATTTTATTTTTTTTTACCCATTTTGGAACCTAAGTAGCATAACGACCTGCTGCGTCTTAAACAGAGCCCCCTTTTGCCACCACTTTTCAGAGTAACTGAAGGGCCTTCACAGCTACCGTAGCGGTCCCAGGGCCCTCGAAGTCCCCACTGTACTTAACCCCTACAGGCAGACCCCTACTTTGGCTGTCCAAACTCCTTAGACCAGGGGATGGAATTAATTTTTTTTTTTTACACATTTTTATTTACAATAGCCTCCACTGGTCGAATGCCCTCTAACATTTCATTTATTTTCCCTGTTGCTGTTTATTCTCTTCTTGAATACCTGTACAGATTTTGGAAAAGGATCAAACACAACCCCTGGTAAACTGCTCCACTCCTTCACACCCTTCACAATGAATGAAAATTTACCCCAGTCGCTTCTGCTAAAATTCCTTCTAATTTTATACTTGTGGTCAGTTCTGCCATTATAATTATTTTCCAACTGAAGCCTCTCACAGATTTCTCCCCATGCTTCTTCTCCTGTATAGGCTCTATATAATCCTATAAGTCTAGTTTTCTCCCTTCTCTTACTTAAAGTTTCCCACCCATGTTCCTCTAACATTTCTGATACACTACTGTTTCTCCTGAAATCCCCTGTTACAAATCTTGCTGCTTTCCTCTGCACACTATCTATTTCTTTTATTAGGTATTCTTGGTGAGGATCCCAAACACTGTTTGCATATTCCAATAATGGATGAACCATACTTAAGTAACTTTTTTCTTTTAATTCTTTGTTGCATCCTTTAAGTAGCCTCATTATGACATGTAACGATCTGTATGCTTTCCCAACAATGTCATCAACATGACCCTTCCAGTGCAAATTACTGTCAAATCTCACACCTAAGTATTTGCACTTGCCATCTTTTGGGATAACTACCTCATCCAAAGTATATTAAAATTCAGTTTTAAAGCTCCTGTTTGTAAATGTTATAACAGTTGATTTGCCTCCATTAACCTTCATATTATTTTCTTCAACCCACTGTTGGATACTTTCAAGGTCCCTTTGTAATTCTGAACAATCCTCAATGTTATTTATTTCCCTATAAACAATTATATCATTTGCATACAATCTTATTTTTGATGTTATATTGTTCCCTAAATCATTTGTGTATGTTAAGAAAAGTAACGGACCGATTATACTACCCTGTGCGATTCCCTTCCAAACTTTCTCTTCCTGCAATCAATCAATCAATCAATACTGATCGGCATTTAGGGCAGTCGCCCAGGTGGCAGATTCCCTACCTGTTGCTTTCCTAGCCTTTTCTGAAATAATTTCAAAGAAATTGGAAATTTATTGAACATCTCCCTTGGTAAGTTATTCCAATCCCTAACTCCCCTTCCTATAAATGAATATTTGCCCCAGTTTGTCCTCTTGAATTCCAACTTTATCTTCATATTGTGATCTTTCCTACTTTTATAAACGCCATTCAAACTTATTCGTCTACTAATGTCATTCCACGCCATCTCTCCGCTGACAGCTCGGAACATACCACTTAGTCGAGCAGCTCTTCTTCTTTCTCCCAATTCTTCCCAACCCAAACATTGCAACATATTTGTAACACTACTCTTTTGTCGGAAATCACTCAGAACAAATCGAGCTGCTTTTCTTTGGATTTTTTCCAGTTCTTGAATCAGGTAATCCTGGTGAGGGTCCCATACACTGGAACCATACTCTAGTTGGGGTCTTACCAGAGACTTATATGCACTCTCCTCTACATCCTTACTACAACCCCTAAACACCCTCATAACCATGTGCAGAGATCGGTACCCTTTATTTACAATCCCATTTATGTGATTACCCCAGTGAAGATCTTTCCTTATATTAACACCTAGATACTTACAAATATCCCCAAAAGGAACTTTCACCCCATCAACGCAGTAATTAAAACTGAGAGGACTTTTCCTATTTGTGAAACTCACAACCTGACTTTTAGGCCCGTTTATCAACATACCATTGCCTGCTGTCCATCTCACAACATTTTCGAGGTCACGTTGCAGTTGCTCACAATCTGGTAACTTATTTATCACACTATAGAGAATAACATCATCCGCAAAAAGCCCTACCTCCGATTCCACTCCTTTACTCATATCATTTATATATACACTGACTGACAGAGCAAATGCAACACCAAGAAGGAGTGGTTCGAAAGGGATGAAAGTTGGGGAAAAAATAGAGACGGCACAGACGAATAATTGATGTTTATTTCAAACCGATATGCAGGTTACACAATGCGCACGGCATCGACTCAGTAGGATATAGGACCACCGCGAGCGGCGATGCACGCAGAAACACGTCGAGGTACAGAGTCAATAAGAGTGCGGATGGTGTCCTGAGGGATGGTTCTCCATTCTCTGTCAACCATTTGCCACAGTTGGTCGTCCGTACGAGGCTGGGGCAGAGTTTGCAAACGGCGTCCAATGAGATCCCACACGTGTTCGATTGGTGAGAGATCCGGAGAGTACGCTGGCCACGGAAGCATCTGTACACCTCATAGAGCCTGTTGGGAGATGCGAGCAGTGTGTGGGCGGGCATTATCCTGCTGAAACCGAGCATTGGGCAGCCCCTGAAGGTACGGGAGTGCCACCGGCCGCAGCACATGCTGTACGTAGCGGTGGGCATTTAACGTGCCTTGAATACGCACTAGAGGTGACGTGGAATCATACGCAATAGCGCCCCAAACCATGATGCCGCGTTGTCTAGCGGTAGGGCGCTCCACAATTACTGCCGGATTTGACCTTTCTCCACGCCGACGCCACACTCGTCTGCAGTGACTATCACTGACAGAACAGAAGCCATTCCCTCATCCAAGTCGCTCTAGCCCGGCACCATGCCAGGCGTGCACGTCTATGCTGTGGAGTCAATGGTAGTCTTCTGAGCGGATGCCGGGAGTGCAGGCCTCCTTCAACCAATCGACGGGAAATTGTTCTGGTCGATATTGGAACAGCCAGGGTGTCTTGCACATGCTGAAGAATGGCGGTTGACGTGGCGTGCGGGGCTGCCACCGCTTGGCGGCGGATGCGCCGATCCTCGCGTGCTGACGTCACTCGGGCTGCGCCTGGACCCCTCGCACGTGCCACATGTCCCTGCGCCAACCATCTTCGCCACAGGCGCTGCACCGTGGACACATCCCTATGGGTATCGGCTGCGATTTGACGAAGCGACCAACCTGCCCTTCTCAACCTGATCACCATACCCCTCGTAAAGTCGTCTGTCTGCTGGAAATGCCTCCGTTGACGGCGGCCTGGCATTCTTAGCTATACACGTGTCCTGTGGCACACGACAACACGTTCTACAATGACTGTCGGCTGAGAAATCACGGTACCAAGTGGGCCATTCGCCAACGCCATGTCCATTTATCGTTCGCTACGTGCGCAGCACAGCGGCGCATTTCACATCATGCGCATACCTCAGTGACGTCAGTCTACCCTGCAATTGGCATAAAGTTCTGACCACTCCTTCTTGGTGTTGCATTTGCTCTGTCAGTCCGTGTATAAGAAAACATAAAGGTCCGATAACACTGCCCTGAGGAACTCCCCTCTCAACTATTACACGGTCAGACAAAGCTTCACCTACTCTAACTCTCTGAGATCTATTTTCTAGAAATATAGCAACCCATTTAGTCACTCTTTTGTCTAGTCCAATTGCACTCATTTTTGCCAGTAGTTTCCCATGATCTACCCTATAAAATGCTTTAGACAGGTCAATCGCGATACAGTCCATTTGACCTCCAGAATCCAAGATATCTGTTATATCTTGCTGGAATCCTACAAGTCGAGCTTCAGTGGAATAACCTTTCCTAAAACCGAATTGCCTTCTATCAAACCAGTTATTAATTTCACAAAAATGTCTAATGTAATCAGAAAGAATGCCTTCCCAAAGCATACATACAATGCATGTCAAACTTACTGGCCTGTAATTTTCAGCTTTATGTCTATCACCCTTTCCTTTATACACAGGGGCTACTAAAGCAACTCTCCATTCATCTGGTATAGCTCCTTCGACCAAACAATAATCAAATAAGTACTTCAGATATGGTACTATATCCCAACCCATTGTCTTTAGTACATCCCCAGAAATCTGATCAATTCCAGCCGCTTTTCTAGTTTTCAACTTTTGTATCTTATTGTAAATGTCATTGTTATCATATGTAAATTTTATTACTTCTTTGGCCTTAGTCTTCTCCTATATCTCGACATTATCCTTGTAAGCAACAATCTTTACATACTGCTGACTGAATACTTCTGCCTTTTGAAGATCCTCACATACACACTCCCCTTGTTCATTAATTATTCCTGGAATGTCCTTCTTGGAACATGTTTCTGCCTTAAAATACCTATACATACCCTTCCATTTTTCACTAAAATTTGTATGACTGCCAATTATGCTTGCCATCATGTTATCCTTAGCTGCCTTCTTTGCTAGATTCAATTTTCTAGTAAGTTCCTTCAATTTCTCCTTACTTCCACAGCCATTTCGAACTCTATTTCTTTCCAGTCTGCACCTCCTTCTTAGTCTCTTTATTTCTCTATTATAATAAGGTGGGTCCTTACGATTCCTTACCCCCCTTAAAGGTACAAGCCTGTTTTCACATTCCTCAACAATTTCTTTAAACCCATCCCAGAGTCTGTTTACGTTCTTATTTACCGTTTTCCACCGATCATAGTTACTTATTAGAAACTGCCTCATGCCTGCTTTATCAGCCATATGGTACTGGCTAACAGTCCTACTTTTAAGACCTTCCTTTCTATCACATTTATTTTTAACTACCACAAAAACAGCTTCATGATCACTAATACCATCTATTACTTCAGTTTCCCTATAGAGCTCATCTGGTTTTATCAGCACGACATCCAGGATATTTTTCCCTCTGGTTGGTTCCATCACTTTCTGAATCAGCTGTCCTTCCCATATTAACTTATTTGCCATTTGTTGGTCATGCTTCCTGTCGTTCGCATTTCCTTCCCAATTTACACCTGGCAAATTCAGATCTCCCGCTACAATCACATTTCTTTCCATGTCGTTTCCCACATAGCTGACTATCCTATCAAATAATTCTGAATCCGCATCAGTGCTACCCTTTCCCGATCTGTACACTCCAAATATATCAAGTTGCCTATTATCTTTAGAAATGAGCCTTACACCTAGAATTTGATGTGTCTCATCTTTAACTTTTTCGTAGCTTACAAATTTTTCTTCCACCAGAATGAACACTCCCCCTCCCACCATTCCTATCCTATCTCTATGATACACACTCCAGTGCCGTGAGAAAATTTCTGCATCCATTATATCATTTCTCAGCCATGATTCAACTCCTATTACAATATCTGGTAAATATATATCTATTAAATTACTTAATTCTATTCCTTTCTTTACAATACTTCCACAGTTCAACACTAACAATTTTATGTCATCCCTACTTGATTTCCAGTTCCCTGTTCCCTTATCACCACTCCCTAGGCCATCCTGTTTCCCTGAATGTACCTCCCTATTACCCTTCCAAACAAATTTCTTAACTTATACGTACCACTGCGGTTTAAATGAAGGCCATCCGAGCGCAGATCCCTATCTCCTACCCACCCATTAGGATCTAGAAATTTCACTCCCAGTTTCCCACATACCCACTCCATAGTCTCATTTAAATCCCCAATCACCCTCCAGTCAGTATCCCTCCTACACAGTATTCCACTAATAACAATCTCCGCTTTCTTAATTTTCACCTGTGCCCCATTTACCAGATCCCACACATCTCCAACTATGTTGGTACTTATATCAGCTTGCCTTACGTTGTTGGTACCAACGTGAAACACTACCACCTTCTTCTTCCCCTCCTCCCTCTCTTCTACTTTCCTCAACATCTGCCTCAACCTAATTCCTGGATAACATTCTACCCTGGTTCCCTTTCCTCCACACACTTTCCCCACGTGTCTAACGATGGAATCCCCCATGACCAGAGCCTCAACCCTCCCCACCACATTTGATCCCCTCCCCTCCTGGTCAGCCCTATCTTTCCTGATAGCTGCAGAAGCTACTTCCTCCTCCCTTTTCTCCTTCCCATGACCCTGTTCCACCTGTCTTTTCCTATCCTCTACTCTACATTTCCCTTTCCTACCTTTTCCCTTCCTCCTACTTCCACGCATCTCAGCAACAGTTCCCTGTCCCTCATCTTCCCTCTGTTGTTCTACCTGGAGTGACTCGTACCGATTTCGCACAGACACCTGTCCTGATTTCTGATCCTGAATAGAGCCCTTAGCCTGCAATCTCCTTCCCCTTAGAACATTAGACCACCTGTCTTCTACAACTCCTCCCTTTCCTTCCCCTCCCTCTTGTACACCTACTGTAACCTGTACATTGTTTGAGGGAGTCCTATCTTCCTTCCTGTCTTCTGTGAGAATCCTAATTATCTCCCTCAAACTTTCCAACTCCTCCCTCATACCCCTCAATGCCTCACCACACCCACAATAAGTACTCTCGCGCTCCTTAGCCATTCTTTACGGGGGAAAAAAGAATTTAAATTAAAAAATAAAATAACTTATTTGCAAAAAAAAAAATGTATGGAGGGATATATTGTCTGGGATAGTACACAACAATAAGGTAATTAATATACGACTACACTACAATACTACTGTGATATATTATTTCCTACTTTGACTTTCTGAACCCTTGAATTTAGAAATGCTTGCATCCGGGAGATAGTAGGTTCGAATCCCACTATCGGCAGCCCTGAAAATGGTTTTCCGTAGTTTCCCATTTTCACACCAGGCAAATGCTGGGGCTGTACCTTAATTGAGGCCATGGCCGCTTCCTTCCAACTCCTAGGCCTTTCCTATCCCATCGTCGCCATAAGACCTATCTGTGTCGGTGCGACGTAAAGCCCCTAGCAAAAACGAAAAAAAATTAGAAATATTCTTATCCAACGTATAACCCTTATGTCCAATCCTATTCCCTCCAATTTCTTTAATAATATTCCATGTTCCACTCTGTCAAAGGCTTTGGAAAGATCTATGGCTATGCAATCTAACTGGCCTCCTGAATCCAACTGATCTCATATGTCCTGCTGAAATCCCACCAGTTGTGCCTCACAAGAAAATTTCTTTCCAAATCCATACTGGCTCCTCATGAACCAATTTTTATCATCACATATCCGCCTGATGTACTTTGCTATTAAACTCTCCAGTATTTTACAAACTATACTGGTCAGGCTGATTGGTCTGTAGTTCTCTGATTTCCTTTTATCACCCTTTCCTTTATAAATGGGTATTATTATAGATTCCTTCCATTCTTTTGGTATTACACTATTATTTATGACATAGTCAAAGAGAAATTTTAAATAAGGCACTATGTACCACCCCATTGTCTTTAATACCTCCCCAGTAATTTGATCACTTCCTGCTGCTTTTCCTTGCTGAAGCAGTTGGATTTCTCTGAAAATATCTTCATTTGTGAATGAGAAGCTTCTTGTTTCCCTATGTGTCTCTACCTCTCTATCTTCTGTTACTGTTTCCAACTCCTGACAATCTTCTACTGTATCTCTGAATTCCCTACTAAATAGATTTGCTTTCTCAGTATCTGTTGAATAGTGTTCACCCCCTTCTCCTACCACTGTAGGAATTTGGATTCCTTTTCCTTTTTGATTCCTAATATACCGTACTGTATGAATACGTCTTTTTCCATTTCGCTTTGTGGTCATTACCCTCTTGAAGTATGCCATTCATATGTTTCTCTTTTGCTTCCTTTTTCACTCTATTCAGTTCCCTCATTAGCTGTTTTCTAGTTTCTCTATTCTCCCTACCCTCTTTAATTTTCCTGTTTACTATTCTACATTTTCTTTTTTATTTCCTTATTTCCCTTGTATAATAAACAGGGTCTGAGGTCATTTTACCCTTCTTAACAGGTACAAATCTCTTCTCTCCTTCCCAAATGATTCCTTTAAATTTAGCCCAAAGTGTATCCACATTACTCCCTTCACTTATCCAACAACTGAATTGTGATTTAATGTAAGTCCAAAATTCATCAACTTTAGTTTTTTTGTATAATTTCTTGTCTTGTGTGACCCTCTTATTAAGCATTTTTGGTACAAGTCCTACATCCATTATTACAGCCTTATGGTCACCTATTCCTTCAATTACCTCAGTTTTATCAACAATTTCCCATGGTTTAACCAAGAATACATCTAGCAAGTTGTTGAGACGAGTCGGTTCTTGTACTACTTGTGTAATCCTCCCTCCCAAATTAACTTATTTGCTAGTTTCTGTTCATGGGCTTCACTTGCAGCTCCATTCCATTCAACTTCAGGCAAGTTTAGATCTCCCCCAATTATTGCCATATCATTATTATTGTTTTTATGAGCATAATCTATTATTTTCTCAAATATTTCCATTCTCTTTCCTCTCTTCCAGGCCTATATGTTCCTATAATTCCCACCTCCTTCATATTATCACAAACTAATTTTATCCCTAATATTTCATCCCTTTCATCGGTAAACCATTCATGTGAACAATAAGTCTCCTTCACCAGAATAAACACCCCCCACCCTTTTTATCTCCTCGGATGAAATTATGATGAAGATGACACATACACCCAGTCCCTATGCCAGGGGAATCAACCAATTATGGTTAAAACTCCCGACCCTGCCGGGAATCGAACCCGGGACCCCTGTGACCAAAGGCCAGCACGCTAACCATTTAGCCATGGAGCTGGACAATAAACTCCATTGATGAGGCTTGTACGCATAATTGGATTCGATGGTAGGGCCAAGAGAGGCGCATGGAGGAGGTTAGATTTCCTAGGATAATAATGGACTCAGTCATGGAGGGAAAGAGAAGTAGAGGAAGACCAAGGTGACAGTTGTTAGACTCGGTTTCTAATGTTTTAAAGATGAGAGGTATACAACTGAAAGCATTGCACAGTTAGTTACAAATAGAGAATTGTGGCAGAATTTAGTAAAACCACTTAGGCTTGCAGACTTTATGCTGAAAGTCATAACAGTCTAAAATGAATGTGCATGTTCAATTTCTTATGTAAAATCTTAATTTATTTCACTAAAATTACTGGTGTCTGCCTCCGTGGTGTCGTGGTTAGTGTGATTAGCTGCCACCCCCGGAGGCCCAGGTTCGATTCCCGGCTCTGACACGAAATTTAAAAAGTGGTGGAAGGGCTGGAATGGGGTCCACTCAGCCTCAGGAGGTCAAATGAGTAGAGGTGGGTTCGATTCCCACCTCAGCCATCCTGGAAGTGGTTTTCCGTGGTTTCCCACTTGTCCTACAGGCAAATGACGGGATGATACCTAACTTAAGGCCACGGGCGCTTCCTTCCCTCTTCATTGTCTTTGCCTTCCAATCTTCCCATGCCCCCATAAGGACCCTGTTCAGCATAGCAGGTGAGGCCGCCTGGGCGAGGTACTGGTCAACCTCCCCAGTTTCATCCCCTGACCCAATGTCTCACGCTCCAGGACACTGCCCTTGAGGCAGTAGTTTTAGGATCTCTCACTGAGTCCGAAAGAAAAACCATTCCTGGAGGGTAAGCAGATTAAGAAAGAAAGAAAATTACTGGTTTTCAAATATTCACTTAAATTTTTCAAACGTTAAATGTTTGGTGGTAGAAAAAAGAAAACATATCCTTCAACATGCATTTACTTAAAATTTTCACTACAATTTGGGATTTCCCGATTTTTCAGTTTTTATAGTTTTATTTGCAGTTGGATTTTGTCAATTGTTAATAGATTTACGGCCAAACAAAATAATGTTTGCTCTGCACTTCACATGAGGATACAGGTCACTAAAAACGGGTGTTTCCATCCCTAGCATCTATGGCGGGCTTTAAACGCTCAGTAATGATATTCACAAGTTGTTGGATGGCCTCTGCCGAGATGTTATCTCCCTCCTCCAGCATTGGTGTTCTCAGTTGTGCCAAGGTGTTTTTGTCAGGTTATTTGACATTCCTTCCAAGCGTATCCCATACATGTTGAATGGGGTTTATGTCAGGATCATATGCTGGTCAGTCCAGGATTTGAAGTGCTGCAATGTTCTGGTGCCTCTTTTGACTCCCACAGATAGCTGAAAACAAGGTGACCTCAGTAACATGGTCTGGGAGAGAAGAAAGATAACAGAACAAACGAGTACGAATGTCGATCCACGAAAAGCAATATGAGGAATTTAGTGAAGCAGACACATACACAGTCTAATTGGGCACACATTTTTTCCTGTCTGTGTCTGCTAGGTTACCACCGGTCCAGTTGTGTGAAAGGTTCTGTGGGAGAAGGAATAGTCTGTTAATAAAATGCGTCACACGACGATGCTAGAATGGAATTGAAATCAGGACTCATGTTGCAAATTTTGGAAGTCAGATTGTGGGTGGACACATGTGAACGATTATTGAACTGAGAAATAAGAAATGAATTTTGAATCACCTCGTTGAAATGAGTGCTATTATGAGAAGTGAACTGATGTTGAAAGTGATATTTAAAGGGACGGAATTGGTCTTCCCTTGACAGTCTCAAGTTATATCCTGTTTGTAACGCCTCCAGCCGAGAGGTTAAGTGAAGGAAAACTCGTCTCTAAGAGTGTGCTGTTTTTTATTTTTCCTTGTGACCCCGTACCGTGAAATCGTGGTCCGTATTGTGACAACAAAAGTTTTCTAATATTGTCCCTGTGTGGAATACTAACTGTTTCGCCGGGCTGAGTGGCTCAAACGGTTTAAGCGCTGGCCTTCAGACCCCAACATGGCTGGTTTGATCCTGGCTCAGTCCGGTGGTACTTGAAGGTGTTCAAATACATCAGCCCCATGTCGGTAGACTTACTCGCACATAAAAGAACTCCTGCGGGGCTAAATTCTGGTACCTCGACGCCTCCGAAAACCATAAACGTAGTTAGTGGGACGTAAAAACAATTATCATTAAAAATTATTAACTGATCCATTTCCTCAGCCAACTTAAATAAATGACAGAAATCACTAACCCGGTTCATTTTTCCTAATTGTTTTCATCCACCTAAACATTGTTAGTAGGGATTTCAGCCCTCTGTAAACGTCGAAGATACTTGGTCTGGCTCTGGCATGCCACAGGCAGACCCACAAACGTTGGGACTGGTTGTCAGCGTTCATCTGGGTTGTGTATATAACATTTTATGTCTTGAGTGTTCGTGTTTATTTTATTGTGTTGTCATTCGGGGACGACACCAATGGTGCGATCGGGTTTGAGTGTATATGGGCGGGGTTCGATCCAGGGCATCTGAAGTTTGTGTTTGTTTACGTTATATTACTTTCGGTTATTCCAGTAGGATATGTGTTAATGTTAGATTAGGTGTCACTCAGATTTGTTTATATATGAGTATCATGGTTTTGCTTTTCTCACTAAAATTGGGAGTAGCTTCAGTGACTAATATTTGATGTTACGTAAATGTGAAGTCATGAAATAGATTCTTCTTGAATGGTTATACTCAGTCTTATTCTCAGAACATGAACAATGCTCAACATATCAAGATTTAATTTTTGTGAAATTCGATTATTTATTCGGCATGAATACTTGCGTCATTTACCATCAACATCAGGAGTCTAATTAACCCCTTTTATATACAAATTTTACAGAAAATTCTAATTCGCTTTTGGTTAGATGACACCCGTATTTTCCTACCCTTCAAGCCGCTATGTTATTCATTTATATTTATTATGCCCAATAGATTTAAAACCCAGTTTACGACCCTGTAGGTATATCGCCGGAGACCCATATGAGTAGGGGACGGGTGAAATGAGCATTGCGTATAAAGCCTATATTGGGCGGGTAGACCAAAAAATAGGCGTGGATTCGACGAAATTTTGGACATTCGATAAAAGTAAACAATGGAACCCGTATGTCAGTGTAATGAACTTCAATGGAAAATAAATATTAAGCGACAAATCTGTTGCTGACAGTTTTGCGGACTATGTCTCATTTATATACTTGGAGAAACGGGCGTGGTATGATTAATCGAAATATGGGAATACGGAAATGGCTCCATGGAAGAATGTTCTAAATATGAATGAAATCAGCCCAATCGGAATTCAAAAGGCAATACGCAATATGAAACCTAAAACGTCGCAGGTCCTGATCTATTCCTTCCGTATATAATCAAAGCCTGTGGAGATATATCATTTTATCCTCTCCAATTATTTTTAATATTTCATTAAATACTGGAAACATTTCCTGCTAAGTGAAAAATAACACGAGCTAGTTCACTTCACAAATTATAATTACTCTAAGGCTACTTGGAGCCACTGGCAGTGCCAATGCACTATGAGCGGGTTTGTTTCATTTTCAAAAATTGATGCCTGCCTTGCCATCAGATGATAAAGATGTTGATTCCCATAGGGAACCTGAAATATTTGTTCCAAATGAGTAAATTTATAATACAAATATAGCTGGTCCTTTATTGGACATTATACATTTTCCAGCTAACTCATTCCTGGTTGCCAGTGTTTTGCCCCAGTGTGCAAATATAGGTTCATCTGTTGGTAAATAGCACACCCACCAAGATGCATGGGTAGCGCATACCATGGAGACCACTGCGTAGACTACTTGGAGCCACTGGCAGTACCAATGCACTCTGAGAGATTTTGTTTCATTTTTTAAAATTTAAGATTGCCTGGCCATCAGATGATAATGATGTTGTTTCCCATAGGGAACCTGAAATATTTGTTCTGAATGAGTAAATTTATAATACCAATATAATTTGTCCATTATTGAATATTATAAATTTTCCAGCTAACTCATTCCTTGTTGCCAGCATTTCACCCCAGTATGCTAAGCTGGGCTCATCAGTTGGTAAATAGCATACCCATCAAGATGCACGGCTAGTGCATACCATGGAGGCTGTTCTGCTTGCTTTAAAGTTTTCATTCCCCATGGGGCGGGCCCCCTAGAGAGTGATGCTCTCTCTCAGGCACAGAGAAGTGAAAAGAACGGTGTGGTGTGGTGTGGTGAATGAAGAAGATGGGTAAGGATAATTGTAGAATTGTGGGATGAAAACGGATGGGGCCTCTTAGCTATGTAGATGGGATTAAAGAGGTGATGTGTGCGAGGTGTGTAGGTTAGAAGAGAGTTTCAGTGTGGAGATGAAATGTAAGATGTAGGATAGCTGTAATATTAGAGAGGAAATTGGCAAGAAGTCTAAGGAGATCTAATGTCGGAAGGGGTGGGAGGAATAAACTAGTTTCAGGAGGGGCTGGACAAATGGGTTGAAGGGGTGAAACAGGAGGAGAGGCTGGCTGCAGGTGACGTTAGGAATTGTTGGGGGAGAGCGAAAAATTGGGAGTTGGGAACGAGAATGATCCATTCTGTAGTGATGTCTGTAGATACAGGCGCCGGTGCTAATCATGTGTTGGACATCTTCTGCAGTGGCAAGGTATAGCCGCACCATATATGTAGATCTATTGGTGTTGTGAATTTGAAATGTGTGGCGGGCTGGAATGCCTGTTGCTTGAAGTTCCTGTATGTTGTCCCTTGTTGAGATGGCAGGTTCGATGCCATGGAGAACACAACTAAACATGGCATGGAATGATGGTAGAGGTTGCTGGGGTGATGATGGTATGGCAGCGGCTGTGACAGTGTCTTCTTGTGAAGATGGTTGTGGTGATGGCAGTGCTGTGGCGGTCGAATCCAAGCGGTAGGCAAAGAGTTGCGGGGGACTAGGTTGTGCGGAAGTCGAGGAAATTATGATGGATGATGACATTATGGGCGAAGGGTGGCAAGTCATGGTAGTAATGATGGGAATATTGGATAGGGTAGGGCCTATAGACGATCGTGGTAATGGTCGCATTGGTAGTAGTTGTGGGGTAAGTGGAGAGGGAATGTGATGGCGGTTGCTGCGATATCCAGGGTGGAGATCCGTTGATGGTGGGAAGAGTAGATGGATCTGTGAAGAGTTGATAGAGGATGTATGAAGGAATAGGCACCGCTTCGTAGAATCTGTGGTTAAGAGTCACGCCAAAAGGCTTGGAGGAATAGCATTTTATCCTCGGTGCGTAAATATTCCAAAATCTGCATTGATGGTAAGGAAGTGGAGCATTCCAAGAGCCTGAAATCATCATGGATTGGGACGCCAGCTGTGCGAAGATCGCTGAGAATGTCTTGTTCAGAGAGGGCGGGATCCACACTGGGAATGAGGCAGGTATACAATGTCACTGGGAAGGCCGACAGCCAACTAGGTGTAAGCCTATACGCTTAGCTGAGGACGGCAAGGTAGCAAATTAGAGATGAGAGCCACCCGGCTAAGCAAAAAGACTTGGAGATGCTGCGCCGGAGATTATTTGTCTGTTTTAGCAAGGTCGATCCCATGGAGGCCACTACGTAGGCTACATGTAGCCACCAGCAGTGCCAATGCACTATGAGAGACTTTGTCTCATCTTCAAAAATTGATGTCTGCCTGGCCATCAGATGATAATGATGTCGATTCCCATAGGGAACCTGAAATATTATATCCAAATGAGTAAATTTATAATATCAATATAGTTGGTCCAATATTGGACATTATAAATTTTCCAGCTATCTCATTCCACGTTGCCAGTGTTTTGCCCCAGCGTGGTAAGTTGGGCTCATCAGATGGTAAATAGCACACCCACCAAGACTCATTAGGAACAAATATTTTAGGTTGTCTATGGGAATCAAAATCTTTTCCATCTGATGACCAGGCAGGCTTCAATTTTTGAAAATGAAGTCTCTCGTAGTGCTTTGGCACTGCCGGTGGCTTCAAGTAACCTATGCAGTGGCCTCCATGGTTTGCACTAGCCATGTGTCTTGGTGGGTGGGCTATTTACCAACTGATGAGCCCAACACAGCATACTGGGGCGAAAAGCTGGCAACCAGGAATGAGTTAGCTGGGAAATTTTTACTATCCAATAACGGACCAACAATATTGGTATTATAAGTTTACTCATTCAGAACAAATATTTCGGGTTCCCTATGGGAATCAAAATCTTTTTCATCTGAAGGACTGGCAGGCATCAATTTTTGAAAATGAAGCAAAGTTTCTCATAGTGCACTGGCACTGCTAGTGCCTCCAATTAGCCTACGCAGTGGCCTCCATGGTATGCACTAGCCATGCATCTTGGTGGGTGTACTATTTACCAACTGATCAGCATAAATTAGCACACTGGGGAGAAATGCTGGCAACCAGGAATGAGTTAGCTGGAAAATTTATAATGTCCAATAACGGACCAACTATATAGGTATTATAAATTTACTCATTCGGAACATTTATTTCAGGTTCCCTATGGCAATCAACATCTTATTAGTCTCATGGCCAGGCAGGCATCAATTTTTGTAAATGAGACAAAGTCTCTCATAGTGCATTGGCATGGTAGGTGGCTCCAAGTGGCCTATGCGTTGGCCTACATGGTATGCACTAGGCATGCGTCTTGGTGAGTGTGCTATTTACCAACTGATGAGCCCAACTTAGCACAATGGGGTGAAATGCTGGCAACCAGGAATGAGTTAGCTGGAAAGATTTTAATGTCCAATCACGGACAAACTGCATTAGTTTTATATATTTACTCATTTGGAACAAATATTTCAGGTTCCATATGGGAATCATTATCTTTACCATCTGTTGGCCAGGCAGTCATCAATTTTTGAAAATGAGACCAATTTTCTCATAGTACATTGCCATGGATGTTGGCTCCAAGTAGCCAACACAGTAGCCTCTGTGGTGTGCACTAGCCATGCTTCTTGGTGGGTGTACTTTTACCATCTCATGAGCCCAACTTAGCACACTGGGGCAAAACACTGGCAACCAGGAATGAGATAGCTGGAAAATTTATAATGTCCAATATTGGACCAACTATATTGGTATTATAAAATTACTCATTTGGAACACAAATTTCAGGTTGCTTATGGGAGTCTGCATCTTTATCATTTGATGGCCAGGCAGGCATCAATTTTTGAAAAAGAGACAATGTCTCTCATAATGCATTGGCACTGCCAGTGGCTCCAAGTAGCCTACACAGTGGCCTCTATGGTATTCACTAGCCATGCATATTGATGGGTGTGTTATTTACCAACTGATGCGTCCATCTTAGCACACTGGGGTGAAACGCTAATAAGCAGGAATAAGTTAGCTGGAAATTTTTTTATATCCATTAATGGACCAACTACATTGGTTTTATATATTTACTCATTCACAACAAGTATTTCAGGTTCCCTATGGGATTCAACATCTTTATCATCTGATGGCAAGGCAAGCATATATTTTTGAAAATGAGACAATGTCTCTCACAGTGCATTATCAGTGCCGGTGGCTCCAAGTAGCCTACACAGTGGTCTTCATGGTATGCACTAGCCAGGCGACTTGATGTTTGTGTTATTTACAAACTGATGAGCCCAACTTAGCACACTAGGGCAAAACGCTGCCAACAAGGAATGAGTTAGCTGGAAAATTTATGATGTGCAATAATGGACCAACTATATTGGTATTATAAATTTACTCATTCGGAACAAATATATCAGGTTCGCTATGGGAATCAACATCTTTATCATCTGATGGCCAGGTAGGCATCAATTTTTGAAAATGTGACAAAGTCTCTCATAGTTCATTGGCTCTGCCAGTGACTCCAAGTAGCCTATGCAGTGGTCTCTATGGTATGCACTAGGCATCCATCTTGGTGGGTGTACTATTTGCCAACTGATGAGCCCATCTTAGCACACTGGGGTGAAATGCTGGCAACCAGGAATGAGTCAGGTGAAAAATTTATTATGTCAAATAACATTCCACTTAGTCGAGCAGCTCATCTCCTTTCTCCCAAGTCTTAACAGCCCAAACTTTGCAACATTCTTGTATTTTTTTCTGAAATCACCCAAAACAAATCGAGCTGTTTTTCTTTTAATTTTTTCCAGTTCTTGAATCAAGTGATTCTATTGAGGGTCCCATACGCTGGAACCATACTCTAGACTTATATGCCCTCTTCTTTACATCCCTACTGTTACAGAACCACATTTATGCCATGAACCGCCATGTCATATCTTACTGGTATATCTATGGATGTTACAAGGGACACACTATGTTTATCTTGTTTGTATAATCTTTGGGTGTAGTGAAGATCATGTTGTCTGATGTATTACTTTGTTAGTGTAGTGAATTGTAAACTTGTTTTATATAAATAAACTGGAACATTTGTTTAAACTGTGTTAATTTTATATTATAAGGTCTTTTCTCAACATTTGGTGACCAGGACAGGACTAGTTTCCACGTAAATATGGCAGAAGTTACAAAATTGATAAGTGAATGAACACAATTGCGCTGGCCGTTTACATATGCTGGCAATGATTTTGAGCAGAAGCTAAATGAAGAACAACCCACAAGAGAAGAGTTCTCTGCAGGATTGACAATCTTTGAGGGCAAAACTGAATAATTATTCGTGCTTGATGAAAGAATTTGTAAGGTTTGGTATGCAGGAGAGGATGAAGGAAAAGAAGAAGAAGAAGCAGAAGAAGAAGAAGACATCACTGCCGAATACGAAATCATGGAGGAATACCGTGAAAGGTGGTTAACCTTAAAGACCAGGTGTGAGAATTTTTTGCATGATGACACTGGGGCAAATAGTGTTGCTAGTACTGGTTCTAGTAAATCCAGGAGTAAAAGTAATTTAAGATTGCCTAAATTAGAACTTTTGATGGGGATGTACGTAACAGAATAGCCTTCTCTGGGGCATTTTATAAACATACATCAGGATGACAAAATCGAGAAAGAGGATAAATTCCAAACTGGGCGAGTTGGTCGTGCGGTTAGGAGCATGCAGCTGTGAGATTGCATCCGGGAGATAGTGGGTTCGAATCCCACTGTCAGCACCCCTGAAGATGGTTTTCTGTGGTTTCCTATTTTCACACCAGGCAAATGCTGGGGTTGTACCTTAATTAAGGCCACAGCTGCTTCCTTCCCATTCCTAGGCTTTTCCTATGTCATCGTGGCCATAAGACCTATCTGTGTCAGTGTGACGTAAACCAAATAGCAAAAGAAAAAAGATAAATTCCAATACCTCTGCTAGTCTACTGTACTTGGGTCGTCAGCTAGAGAACTCGTGGAAAGTTCCCACCCTCTTACAAAATAGCGACTTCCTTCAACCCTTGGTAACAGTTCTCACACAAAAAGTTTGTGAAGAACTAAAAGAAACAATAGAATTCAATTCTAAAGTTATCAGCGATTTAAGAAATGAGTTAAAAGCTCGCGAAAATGAAATTCTGGAGTTAATGTCTTTATTGAATTATAAAATGGACGAAATTGAACAATACCAAAGGAGAAACAGTATTCGAATTTTTGGGTTGCCCGAAGAATCTGGTGAGGATACAACTCACTTAGTGTTCAATGTGGCCCAAAAATTGAAAGTCTCCTTAAGCGCTGAAGATATTGACCGCTCGCATAGGGTTGGTGCCCCTGGGTCTGGGAAGTCTAGGGCTATCATATGTAAATTTGTCTCCTACACCAAGAGATCGGCAGTTTTCCGTGCGAAGAGGCTGTTACGTGGATCCAAGGTGATGATTCGTGGAGATCTTACCTCTACCAGACATCATCTATTGAAACAGGCAATTTCCATCTTTGGCAAAAAGCAGGTGTGGACTTCTGATGGCACAATTATCGTACTACAAGGGGGTGTTAAACACCGTGTGAGAAATACTGTTGTACTTAAAATGATCTCTCCTCACTGAAGTTAAATTAGTATGTTCTATTCAGTATTCTCTTCTCTACTTTGCTTCAGGTAATCTAAAACTGTATGTAATTTTATTAGGACCTATAACTGAATATTAATTTTCTGGAATTTTGCAACCAGCCAAATTCACGTATGTCTTCTAAACTTAAGTGTTCTGATATTCACAAAATTATTGTAGATCTATCAGAAACCTATCCCTCTGATTTGAAAATAATTCACTTATATGCTCAGTCATTAGTTGATAAGGTACATTTCGATGAGTTTTTTGACTACTTTGTTGATTCAAATATTAACGTTATTGCTGTAAGTGAGACATTTTTCAAGGGGTCCATTCCGGACTCAGAGATTAACATTCTTGGCTTTAATCTATATAGAAACGATAGACTGGGCAAGAGAGGAGGAGGGGTGGCTGTGTACGTGAGGAGCAATATAAAATGTAAAATAGTTCACACCTCCCCTGCAGAATATTGTCGTAAGCCAGAGTATATTTTTCTAGAACTTGAATTACCTATAGGTAAAGTATTATTTTCATGCATCTACCGTCCTCCCAAAATTGGTTTCATGGATTCGTTTGTAGAGGCGATGTATAATTACGTTTTTCATTATAAACATGTTATACTTGCAGGTGATATGAATAGGCATTTTGGATCAGGGTCCTCGGAAACTGTAGTAATCGATGATGCACTTGACTCATGCAATTTAACTAGAATACCATTTGATGACACATACCATACTGCATATTGTCATTCTAATCTTGATACCATAGCTTCAAATTGTAATGATACCCTTCTGAAATTTGGGCAGACCCCAGCGAGTGGATTTTCTGGACATGATATGCTATATGCTGTCTTCTCTATATCGACACCCAAATATGAAAGAAAATGGATCACATTTAGGGATTTACGCAGTTTTAATCCTGAAGATTTTCGAAAAGACGTAATTTCTGCTCCCTGGTATGAAGTATTTTCTCAGCATAATATCGATGATAAAGTCATCAAATTTAATAGTTTAATTTCCGCGTTGTATGACAAGCATGCCCCATTAAAACTAATTCGAGCCAAACACCCACCTAACCCATGGATAACGTCTACAATAAAGAAATTAATCTCTGCGCGGGACAAGGCAAAAAGAAAGCACATCAAAACCAGGAAACCTGAAGACATTGAAACCTTTCGCATCTTGCGTAATAAAACCAAACTCACGATCCGTGATGCTAAAGTCAAACACATGCATTCTTTGTTCAGTAAGAGAACAACTCCGTCTGCTCTCTGGGGAACTATAAAATCACTAGGTATTGCTAAGAAAAATTCACAACATACTTCCTCATTCATATCTGCAGAATTGCAAAATGATTATTTCTTACAGATCTCACCAGTGAACAATTCTCACAGAATATCCGAAATTATTCATAATTACATGAACACAAATGAACCTCAACATGATCTCTTTCACTTTTCGTACATTTACCCAGAGGATATAGTCAAGGTATTTAAGAGCATGAATACCAAGGCTGTTGGACCAGATGGCATCTCACATTCCCTCCTAATGAACTGTTTGGATATAATCACTCCGGTTATAGCTCACCTGTATAATTTCTGTTTACAATCAGGAGTATTTCCAGCTGTATGGAAAATGGCCAATATAAGACCTGTTCCTAAAGTTTCTTCTCCTCAAAAATTTGATGATTTCAGGCCAATCAGTATTTTGTCAATATTAGGTAAAGGATTAGAAAGGATTGTTTACCAACAACTCACTTCGTATTTAAATACTCATTCTATTCTTAACACATTTCAGTCTGGTTTTCGAACAGGCCATAGCACTACGACAGCACTTCTCAAAGTCACCGATGATATCAAGTTTGCAATGGACAGAAAGGAACTAACGCTTCTGGTATTATTCGATTTAAGCAAGGCATTTGATAGAGTTCATCATGACCTCCTTCTGACTAAATTACGTACAATGGGCATATCTCTATCAGCTCTCTCTTAGTTTGAATCGTTCTTGAAAGTAAGATCTCAGCGTGTAGTATTTGACAAAGAAAATATTTCTAAGTGGTCTAGTGTGCATTCTGGCATCCCTCAGGGTTCCTTGTTGGGTCCCGTTTTGTTTTCACTGTATATAAACGATCTGCCTGGAGTTTTACGCTACACGAGACATCATATGTATGCCCATGATTTACAGATCTATTACCATTTTCCTGTGAATCGTGTTGTCGAAAGTATTAGTAAAATAAATCTAGATATAGAAAGACTACATCAATATACACTAAGTCATAATTTACTATTAAATGAAAACAAAACTTTAGCTATTTTTCTAGGATATCGAAGAAACTTATCAAATATTTTCAACAGGGACATTCCTCCAGTAATTGTAAACGGTTCTGTAGTCAAGTATCAGGAATGTGTTAAGAATTTAGGTATTCTAATGGATAACACTCTGTCCTGGACCTTTCATGCCAAGCACTTGGTCAAGAAAGTGTCTGGCATATTGCATCAGTTTCGACGAAACTTGCCGTATCTTCCTTTCTCGGTGAGAAAGATGTTGATCCAAACTATGGTATTTCCTATTTTAGATTACGGCGCTGTAATTTACAGCGATATCTCTGAGAAATATAATAGCAAACTCCAATGTATTCAGAATGCCTGTGTTCGATTCGTCTTCAATATTCGTAAAGACTGTCATGTAACATCTTACTACAAAGCCACAGAGTGGTTGAAACTCAGGGATAGACAATCATACTCAGCTGCTTGTTTATTCTGAGAATTTTAAAATCTAATGCTCCCTCATATTTGACCAAGTCCTTTGTCCAGATGAGTCAAGTGCACGACCGGGACAATAGGTTTACAGCTAACACCCTTCAGGTTCCACAGCATTGTACGGTAAAGTGCAGTAAGTCGTTCATTGTCACTGCCTCTCAATTATACAATGATCATAAACTATATGAAATTCAGCAAAGTAGTGTTGGAACTCAGAAAAAATCTCTTAAATACCGCTACCTTTCCACTTATTAAGCCATGTAAATGAATTTTCACCAAATTAATTAAATAGTACGAAATATCATAATCCCCTAGATACATTTTAGATGCTCAGTTTTACTCTTAATTCATCCTCGGCTTTAAAATTCTTAGGTTTCTCTTTCGTCTTCTGTCTTATGAAATGTTAAAAGTATTATTGTAACCTCCTAGATGTTTAGTTTTTAATCTTATTCTTATATCCTCAGTAGGAAAATGTATCTTACGCTTTTTATGTATTCTTTTATTAGATTTTGTATGTTAGGTGATACATTTAAGTTAAAGTGGCAGTTAGTTACAGCCAAAGGGACCTCTGGTCCTACTTGTAATTAACTTTAAATAAATATATTTCTATTTCTATTTCTATCATCAAATTATCAGAAAGTCATAGAACAATTAAAATCGAGGTTTGCAAGAGATGAACTCCTGATTGAGATTTATTTTTGTGAACTCTTGCAATTAGTACTTCAAAAGAGTAACATTCTAAATGATATCAGTCCACATAGTCTTTTTGATAAACCGGAGACCCAGTTAAGGTCACTAGAGTCACTATGGGTTACTAGCGATAAATATGTGGCAATGCTTTACCTGCTTGTAGAATCAGCACTACCAGATGACTTTTTGAAAGCATGGGAGTGGTCTCGTATGTCGCAGGCATGTAAGAAGGATGACGATCTAAATAACTCAAGACACTTTTGAGATTTTTGACACAAGAGGTAGGAAGTGAAGAACGTCTCCTTCTGGCTCGTACCAATTTACTAGCTGGCTGTGGGGATGCATCGCAAAACAACAGAGAGCAGCAGTCATTTTTTCGAGTAAAGAGAAAATGAGTGATAGGGAAAGTATTTGGTGCAATAAAGGGAACCACATGTCTCAGGACTGTTTTAAGGCTGGGGGTCTCACTACAGAGAACAAAACAAATTTTGAAAAAGAAAGGAGCATGTTTTCATTGTCTCAAGTTGGGCCATGGTGCAAAAAAGTGCAAAGCTGTACTCAAATGCTTGATTTGTTGTAAAAGGCATCACACTATTATGTGCAAGGGTTTAACAGATATAACCCCAGTCAATAGCAGCAAGAAAAGTTCAGTTGAGAAAGGATATGAACCAGGTAGAATAGAAAACTTTCTCTCTCTTATCAAAAGGGTCAGACATTTTTGCAAACTTTAGTAGTTAAAGTGTCGGTAAACAAGTTTGTTAAGTTGGCAAGAGTATTACTAGACTTGGGATCTCAAAGATCATACATCACGAAGGACAGTGCTCACATGCTTGGGCTAAAGAAGATAGGGGAAGACACGTTAATACACAATCTATTTGGTGGAGTAGAGACAGGGCAAGAAGTGCATGGTAATTATGAGGTTACTCTTAGAAGTTTACTTGAAAAATGTGAGTGCACCTTTCCTATGTCAAACCAACCAAAAATTTGTGATTCTGTACCCTGGCTTGAGACCTCCAGGATTATCCAGTGCTTTGAAACTACAACATAACCTTATCAGATGTAGGCTATGATGTTCCTGAGGTAAAGATATTACTTGGGTCAGACATAATTGGGCAAATGCTAACAGGCTGCAGATTAGTTTTAGATGACACGATGGTTGCTCTTGAAACTAAGCTGGGTTGGACGGTGATAGGGCAGTGTAGAATACTTAGCAACTGCAGTACAGTAACTGACCTCTTTTGTATGACAGATATTAATGTAGCTGATTTGTAGCGTCTGGAAGCCATAGGCATTAGTGACGTGGCAGATGTCAAAACCAAAGAAGTTCTAGAAGCAGAGACACATGAATTCTTCGAGAAGACGGTGAAAGTTTTCCAGAAAGGATGATACAAGGCATGCCTACCCTGGAAGGAGGGGCACCCGCAGCTGAGGGACAGAAACCATTGGCAAATTGGAAGAATATGATGAAATCTTTCGTGAATGGCTGAGGGAGGGCATAGTGGAAATGATACCCTCTGCCAACAAGAATGGTGGTCACTACCTCCCTCACCAGCCAGTAATAAAGGGATCTAGTATGACCACCAAAATTAGGCCCATATTTGATGCCACAATCCAAGATAAAAAAGGCAACTCACTTAACAGCTGTCTGGAAAATGGGCCCAATTTGGTTGAATTAATACCCAAGCTATTGTTACAGTTCAGAACACATGCTAATGGAGTGATAGCTGATATCAGAAAGCCATTTCTCCAAATCAAGCTAGCCCAAGATGACAAGGATTTTTTAAGACTTCTTTGGTGGAAGGACTGTCGCAACAAATAGGTGGTAATCCTCAGGCACTGCAGGGTTGTTTTTGGAGTGTTGTCTAGTCCACTCCTACTGGGTGCGATTATATCACATCACTTGAAACATGCACCTGAGGAACTTAATCGTACTGCAGTGCGACTCAGAGACTCTTTCAACGTGGACAACTGTGTTACTAGTGTAGCCAATGAAGAACAGCTACAGAAATTTGTGAGGGAAGCTACTGCACTGATGTCTACAGCACAATTTGAATTTCACGGATGGTTCAGCGGCCCCATTCATCAAGATGGAGTTGTTCCGATCCTGGGTCTCTTATGGGATGTCACTACAGATGAGCTTCTCTGTGATGTCAAAACCATTGCTATGACCACTTGTCCAGTTACCAAGAGGAATCTGTTATCTGTGGCTCAGCGTGTTTTCAACACAATTGGCTTCACATGTCCGTCTACCTTACTACCAAAGCTAATGCTGCAAGAAATATCGAGACAAAAATTTCGATGGGATGAAGAACTTCCGGATAGCATTTCAAGTTAATTCAAGACCTGGATGGAGCAGATGCAATGGTTAGCTTGATGTCGCCTTCCAAGGAGAATGGTACAAGTGGACTGGGAAGGGGAAGGTATCAGTCTTCATGTGTTTTGTATTGCGAGTAAACTTTCTTATGCAGCTTGTGTATTCTTGGGGGCAAGGAAAGGTGCCGAGGTATCGGTCCAGTAGGTCCAGGCTAAGGTGAGGATTGCTCCTGTCACACATGTTACTATACCACGTTTAGTACTGTTGGCAGCGGTCATTGGTACCAGAATTTCTACGCAAGTGAAAGAGGCCTTGGGGACTACAACAGTGCGGAACATTCTTTTGGAGTGACTCGTCAGTAGCCTTGACTCTGATAAAGCAGGCAGACAACTAGAGTACATTCGTGGGTAACTGTTGTCAAGAAATACGACAGTACACCAATACTGATGATTGGCACCACCTACTGGGGACTCTGAACACAGCAGATCTTCCATCAAGGGGCTGCAGTCCAAAGGCATTCTTTGAGATCAAATGGTGGGAAAGACCACGGTGGGTAAGGGATAATCCAGAGCAGTGGCCATTTTATGAAGTTGTCACACCAGAAGAAGAAGTCAACATTGGGAAATGGAAGACAGTTATATCAAGTGTGGCATGTAGTTCTCCTGACTTTCGTTCACGCCTCTTGTATTTCTCAAGTTATGTCAAGATAGTCAAAATGATTGGTTGGACCATCAGATTTTTCCACAATCTTACTAAGGCAAAATGAGTGAGAAGAGGTGAACTCACTGGTGAAGAAATACAACAGGCTGAGAACACCTTGTTGAGAGTTGTACAGCAGGAATACTTTTGAGATCACAAGCAGGAATTTGAGAAGAAAGTCAGGTTATTCAAGGACAAAAAGGGAGTTCTGAGGGTAGAAACAAAACTTACTAAGGAGGAAGAAAGTGAAGCATTCACAAAACCCATCTTGTTGCCCATCAAACCACGCCATTGTGACCTGGTTAATTTGGGATGAAAATCATCGGTCACAGCATGCAGGGCTACTGACGCTTTTAGCTAGACTCAGGGAAAGATTTTTGGATTCTTGGGGTCAGGACAGTAGCAAAACGAGTTATTGCAAGATGTGTCAAATGTAAACGGTACAAGGCTAGTCCTACAGCACCAGCTTTTGCTCCATTGCCCAAGGATAGAGTGGGTTCAACAGCAGCTTTCAAGGTGTCGGGTGTAGATTATGCCCGACGATTGTATCTAAAGCCTGGAGAAAAAGCCTGGGTTGTATTATTTACTTGTGTGGTATATTGTGCAATATATCTGGAGCTGGTGCAGTCTTTGACAACTGATGCTTTCATTCTGGCGTTAAGAAGATTTATTGCTTGACATGGAAGAATTTATCTATTGTACTCAAACAACGAGATCAATTTCATAGGACTTAATAATGCACTGAAAATATTGGATTGGGATGAGATTGTCACCCACTCGTCTGTGAGAAAGATTACTTCGAATCTCTTCCCACCTACCACAGCCTGGTGGGGAGGATGGTGGGAGGGACTAGTCTGAACAGTGAAAGAACTGCTGTAAAGGATCTTGGGGCGAGCCTCTGTATACTATGAAGAGTTATATATTGTGTGTGAGGTGATGATCAACTCTAGACCACTAACATACATTGCGGACAATTCAGTCGAACTAAAGCCTTGACACCAGCAATATTTCTGCAGGGTATTCCTACGAATGAGACTCCATATATGGATGCAGTTGACAAGGTTGACTGTGGCAAACATTGTAGGTACCTACGTGAGGACCTACTGCAAAAATTCAGGAGTGATAATTTGGCACTCTTGGTTCACCACGGTCAGAGGAAGACCAACAGTATCAAGGTGGGTGATGTGGTATTGATTGGAGCAGATTCCACAAAACATATCAACTAGCCCCTCGTGGTCATCGTGAAAGTATATCTAGGGAAGGATGAAGTAGCAAGATTAGCTAAACTGAAGACATCTGAGGGAGAGCTAATCAGATCATTCCAGCATCTCTATCCATTAGAGGTGCACACAACTCCAGAGGATGGGAGGCAACCTGAAACTGAGATGATCACTTCGCCTGACATGAAGCTTCCACATGAAGAGTTCAAGTTGTTAAGGGGGAGGGGATGAGAATTAAAGTGCCATCAAGACTCGATCTGTGAATACTCTTGATGTGACCTTGCTATTGTGTTCACTTATTTAATGTGTTATGTGTTTGTGTTTCAGTTGCAATATTGAGTATTTTGCAATTCAAAATAACAATTGCAAGATGGGAGGATGTTAGAGAACCACATTTATTCCATGGACTGCCATGTCATATCTTACTGGTATATCTATGGACGTTACAAGGGACACACTACTGTTTATCTGGTTTGTGTAATCTTTGGTTGTAGTGAAGATCATGGTGTCAAATGTATTACTTGGTTACTGCAGTGAATTGTAAACTTGTTTTATGTAAATAAACTGGAACATTTGTGATAGATTGTGTTAATGTTATGTTATAAGCACTTTTCTCAACACCTACAACAACCCCTAAATACCCTCATAATCCTGTGCAGAGATCTGTACCCTTTATTTATAATCCCATTTATGTTATTACCCAATGAAGACCTTTTCCAATATTAACACCTAGGTACTTACAATGATTCCCAATAGGAACTCTCACCACGTCAACACAGTAATTAAAACAGAGGAATTTTCCTATTTGTGAAACTAAGAACCTGACTTTTAACCCAGTTTTCACCATACTATTACCTGCTGTCCATCTCACAACATTATCAAGGACATTTTGAAATTGCTCACAGTCTTGTAACTGATTTATTACTCTGCACAGAATAAAATCATCTGTAAAAAGCCTTATCTCTGATTCCACTTCTTCACTCATATCATTTATATATATAAGAAAATATAAAGGTCCAACAATACAGCCTTGAGGAATTCTCCTCTTAGTTATTATAGGGTCAGATAAAGCTTTGCCTACTCTAATTCCCTGAGTTCTATTTTCTAGAAAGGTAGCCACCCATTCAGTCACTCTTTTCTCAAGTCCAATTGTAGTCATCCTTGCCGATAGTCTCCCATGATCTACCCTATCAAATGCCTTAGGCAGGCCAAACACAAAACAGTCCATTTGACCTCCTGAATCCAGGATATCTGCTATATATTCCTGGAATCTTACAAGTTGAGCTTCAGTGAAATAACCTTTCCTAAAACTCAAACTGCCTTCTACCAAACCAGTTATTAATTTTGCAAACATGACTAATATAATCAGAAAGAATGCTTTCCCAAAGCTTACATCCAATGCATGTCAAACTGACTGGCCTGTAATTTTCAGCTTTATGTCTATCACCCTTTCCCTTATACATAAGTGCTACTATAGCAACTCTCCATTCATTTGGTATAGCACCTTTATGCCAACAGTAGTCAGATAAGTACTTCAGATATGGTACTATATCACAACCCATTGTCTTTACGATATCCCCCGAAACCTTATCAATTCCAGCTGCTTTTCTAGTTTTCAACTTTTGTATCTTACTGTAAATGTCATTGTTGTCATAGATAAATTTTAATATTTCTTTAGTATTGGTCGCCTCCTCTATCTGGACGTTATCCTTGTGACCAACAATCTTTACATACTGCTGACTAAATACTTCTGCCTTTTGAAGATCCTTGCATACACACTCCCCAAATCATTAATGATTCCTGGAATATCCATCTTGGAATCTGCTTCTGAATTAAAGTACCTATACATACTCTTCCATTTTTCACTAAAATTTGTATTACTGCCAATTATGCTAGCCATCATATTATCTTCAGCTGACTTCTTTGCTAGATTCAATTTCCTAGTATGTTTCTTCAATTTCTCCTTACTTCCACAGACATTTCTGACTCTATTTCTTTCCAACTGGCACCTCCTTCTTAGTCTCTTTATTTTTCTGTTATAATGTAGTGGATCCTTACCATTCTTTACCACCTTTGAAGGTACAAACCAATTTTCACATTCCTCAACAATTGCTTTAAACCCATCCCACAGTCTGATATTTTAATTTACTGTTTTCCATCGATCATAGTTACTTTTAAAAAACTCCCTCATGCCTGTTTTATCAGCCATATGGTACTGCCTAGTAGTCCTAATTTTAATATCTTCCTTTCATTCACATTTATTTTTAACTACCACAGAAACAGCTTCGTGATCACTAATACCATCTATTACTTTGGTGGATCAGTGGTAGAGTGTCAGCCTCTGGATCCCAAGATAGCTGGTTCAAATCCGGCAGAGATAGTCGGATTTTTGAAGGGCGGAAAAAAGTCTGTTCGACACTCCATGTCATGCGATGTCGGCATGTAAAAGATCTCTGGTGACACATTTGGTGATTACCCGACAAAATTCATTAAATCTCAGCCATAGATGCCCAAGAGAGTTCCAATTTACTCTGTCTACCATCCAGTGGGCCTAGAGTAAAGCGGAATGCTGAATTTGACGAGCAGACAGCCAGATGGCGTCGGATTAAAATGTCTGCACACGGTTACTGAGGCCATTAATTATTATTATTATTATTATTATTATTATTATTATTATTATTATTATTATTATTATTATTACTACTACTACTACTACTTTGGTTTCTCTACTGAGCTCATCTGGTTTTACTAGCACCACATCCAGAATATTCTTTCCCCGGTTGGTTCCATCGCTTTCTGAATCAGATACCCTTCCCATATTAACTTATTTGCCATTTGTTGGTCATGCTTCCTGTCATTCGCATTACCTTCCCAATGGACATTTGGTAAATTGAGATCACCTGCTACAATCACGTTCCTTTCCTTATCGTTTCCCACATAGCTGATTATCTTATCAAATAATTCTGAATCAGCATCAGTGCTACCCTTTCCTGGTCTGTACACTCCAAATCATCAAGTTGCCTGTTATCTTAAGAGATGAACCGTACACCTAGAATTTCATGTTTGATGTCCATAACTTTTTCGTAGCTTACAAATTCTTCTTTCACCAGAATGAATACTCCCCCTCCTACCATTCCTTTCCTATCTCTATGATACGCACTCCAATTCTGTGAGAAATTTTCTGCATCTATTATACCATTTCTCAGCCATGATTCAGCTCCTATTACAATATCTGGTATGTATATATCTATTAAATTAGTTAATTCTATTTCTTTTTTACAATACTTCTACAGTTCAGCACTGACATTTTAATGCCATCCCTACTTGTCTTCCAGGTCCCTGTTCTCTTATCATTTTGTCATGTTTATAATCCCAGTAGTATTGAGATTTGATACAGTGCAGTATTCATAAAGATAACTGCATTTAGTAAATGATTTTATATTGTTCTTCTAACACTGAATTTACGAAAGATATTGTGTATGAATATTCGTTCTCAGCAAACAGAGTTCAGCTGTAATAAGTTGTTCATCAATGTTTATCTAACTTTCAATATATAAACATTGTCAAATATAGTAACAGGCGTTACTTCTCATAAGTACAAACAGTAGATTGTGGACGAAACTGATTGATACTTAATCCAGTGATGCTCCCTCATGATGACAGTATTATGGCATTCAAAATATTCTGGAGGCTTGAGAACATGAAACATATTGGCAGGAACTTTCTTCCTGGTCTTCAGAGTGACAAGGGAAATATTTACCCTATAATTTTCAAATAATAATGCTGACTTTTTATGTAATGTCTGTCATTTTGTTAAACAAGTTTAATTTAGGCTCTCCCCTGGTCATGAATCAGAAACTACTTAGTTCCACAGAGCTAATAAAAATGTGCTGCTTATTTCAGTAATTTTAGTTGTATGGTTTGCAGAACTTTATTTATTTTTTGTCAAAAAACACCTTTATTTTCATAACTGTATGAGAAGTATCTGTGGCACATTTTTACAAGAATATTTCTCTTATCCTTGAGTGTAATGGCATTCAAGTAGTATTCATGCAATGATATACAAAATTTAACCAATATTAACCCGCAAGGGGTCACATCACTGTCTTTTAGACCGGGGTATACATATTTTATTCTTTCAAAATAGTTTCATGGTATAAAGCTTCATCTGTTTCTGTACCATTCAATGGACTCGTCGACTACACATGCTTATGTTCGCTGTTCCCCACTTTCATCATCAGTCAATAAGTGAAGAACTCCTTCTGAAAGTCTGGTCATTTCCACTGTACACGACTCCTGGTGTTGCTTATTACATGGTCCGTTACACCATGCGCGACATCTGACGTTTGCCATTCACGGTCATTGTTGTCAGCATAGAAGTGTTATGTGAGTTTCATGTATATATTTCTCTTCAATAATACAATGTGCTTTGCTGCAAAAGCTGGTATTTACTTTCACGGATGTACTTTTCTTTAATAATACAATATGTCTTGCTACAAAAACTGCTATTTAATTTCATGGATGTATTTTTCTTAACATGACACTCCGGAGATAAAAATCGATATTTTGGTCATTTTGGTGAAATGATTTTTATGACTGAAATTGAAAGGAATGAGTTTATTTTTTCTTGTCATGAAGTTATTCTGTGGAATTCAAACAATTTATCACTGTAATAAAGCTTTGTTTTGCACAAGTCAGCAATTCACACTTCATTGAATATAGATGTGTTGTTGAAAATTGTGTCTGTGTACAGGAGACTGGCATCAGAATCCATTATATCAAGGTGCAATGCTGATATAGATGTTGATTCCCATAGGGAACCTGAAATATTTGTCCTGAATGAGTAAATTTATAATACCAATATTGATGGCCAGGCAGGCATCAATTTTTCGTAATGAGACAAAGTCTCTCACAGTGCATTGGCACTGCCGGTGGCTCCAAGTAGCCTATGCAGTGGCCTCCATGGTATGCACTAGCCATGCGTCTTGGTGGGTGTGCTATTTACCAACTGATGAGCCCAACTTAGCACACTGGGGTGAAACGCTGGCAACCAGAAATTAGTTAGCTGGAAAATTTAAAATCTCCAATAACAAACCATTTATATTGGTATTAATTTAAGATGTAGTAGTGTGAAGACACAAAATGCTAATGAAAATCTCCACAGTGTTATCTGCTCAAAAGGCCCAAAGGAAATCTTTGTTTATAGGAAGAAAATTGTAATAGCTGTGTCAGAAGCAATTTTGTTGGTCAACCAAGAACAATATAGTACTGAAGTAGCCAAAACTCCAGATAGGAGCTCAATGCGTGAAGTGAAGAGACTCCTTAGTAAACACAAGAATTGTCATAGAGTGAAACAAAGTGTCTACTGTTCTTTGGAGAAGGAGAAGAAGAGACAAGCTTCCAGAGTTGCTAATATTGATGCAAAAGCTACCAAGAGAGAAAAGGAAAGAAAAACATACAGTTCTGGTGACTTTTAGGTAATGCATCAGGAAGAAAATGTCACTAGAACTTTGCTTTAATTTTCCTAACAATTGTAATTTTACATTTAAACCCCCATTTTCTCCCATAATATTCTGCCAAATGTAACAAAATTTGTATGGTATATGAATCACAGCTATATTAAGAAATTTCCTTATGGAATTTCTTATAGAAGAATTTTTTCAAGTCATAGGGATTTTTAAGTCCAAAATTTTAGAACGTAAAAATTACACAAACTTTACAACGGTAAATCTCCTTATATAAATTATGTACAGAAAAATTGATATGTAGTGCTTTTAAAATAAGTAATATCTACCTAATTGCAAATTTACATTAACATGCTAATTAAATTTAGTGAAAAATGGAATAAAAAATTTCAAAACAAAATTTAAAAAAAATATATTTTGGAAAATCTATTAATTGTATATGAAAGAAATGTTCACGATATCTCTACTTTTATGTAGGTGACATTCCCACAAATTTTTCTGAAAATCCATGCATTGGGTAAAAATATGGTTTTTATCTCTAGAGTGTCGCCTTAATACCAAGGGTGTTTTGCTACAAAAACTGATATTCAGGTTCAGGGATATATTTTTCCTTATAAATACAATGTGTTTGCATTCAAAACTGGTATTTTGTTTCATAGATATGCTTCTCTTTAATAATGTATGTGTTTTGCTGTGTATTTTGTTTCATCGGTATATTTTTACTTAACAACAAAATTCATTTGGAAAAAAAAATTGTATTTTGTTTCTTTGGTACAATTTTCATTAATAATCTAATGTGTTTTGATATTAAATCTGGTACTTTTTTGTGGATATGTATTCCTTTAATAATCTGGCTTGTTTTGTTATAAAAACCAGTATTTTGTTTCATAGATACCGTACAATTTTCTTTCGTAATACAAGGTTTATTTGCAAGAAAAACTGGAATTTTTTTTTCACAGACTTGTTTTCCCTTAAAGATACAATTCGCTTTGCTACAACAACTGCTATTTAATACTCCCCTGTAAAAACGATGTGCGCAACCAATCACCTAATTCTTTTGATGTGACCCTTCATGGGTTAAATTAACACAAGAGATTTCATTTATAAATTCAGTAAAATTGTTAATATTCCCCTAACATTACAAATATTATTATTTGCTAATATTTAAGTTATAACTACGCATATTCTTCTCAAGTTTTCGTCCTTTCTTGTGTTTATAATCCCAACAGTATTAAGATTTGACATAGTGCAGTTTTCATAAAGATAATTGCATTTAGTAAAAGACTTTTCCTTTTTATTGGTTTTATAATGTTCTTGCAACACTGAATTTATGTAAGATATTTATTTTGTATGTATAGATATTCTTTCTCAGCAAACAGTGTACATCAGTAAAGAGTTGTTCGTCAAAGTGATATATAAACATAGTTAAATATAATATTGGGCATTACTCCTCATAAGTATGAACTGTACATTGTGGATGAAACTGATTGATATTTAGTACAGTGATGCTACCCTCAGGATAACTGAATTGTGCCATTCAAAATATTTTGGAAACTTGAGAAAATGCAACATTTTGTCAGGAACTTTCTTCCTTGCCTTCAGAGTGACAAGGGAAATATTTACTTTATAATTTTCAAATAGCAATACTTATTATGTAATATCAGTCTGTTAAACAAGTTTATTTTTGGCTCTCTCTCCTGCTCATGAATCAGATCTAGTTCCACAACACAGAGCTAATAAAAATGTGTTGTTTATTTCTATAACTGTAGCTGTATGGTCTGCAGTACTTTTATTGTCAAAAGGAACCTTTGTATTCATAGCCGTTTGAGAAGTATGTGTGGTACAATTTTACTTTAATATTTCTCTTATACTTGAGTGTGGTGGTATTCACACAATGATATATCAAAATTAACCAATATTAAATTATCTCAAAAATTTCCTTTAATTCAGTAGAAGTGTTAATCCTCCCATTTCATTCAAATACTTTTTGCTAGTGCTTAAGTTAAAACTACACAGTCCTCTCAGGTTATCATCAGTATATTGTGTTTGTGTTGAGTCGAAGTGAGTTATTTCAGTTCTTACCCTATTGCAGGTACGTGGGCCATCAGCTAAACCAGTAGCTCTTAGGCCATAGAAATGGAAATAAGACTCGTGAAGGGATTTTGGTATATATCGTACATACCAGGAAATGGAAGGAGAGTCTTATAGAACGTAAGGTGCAGGGGCAACAGCAACAACAAGGGGGACCCAGAGAGAGATCCGTATTCCACTCCAGATCGGCAACCCCCTCATCATCCTGTTTATTGCCAGAAAAAACAAATACATAATAATAAGTGCAGCACTTTGTATAACTGAAAGTTTTCCGTGGGCTAATGTCCGTATTTTCATCACTTTCAAGGACAGAAAAGAAATTTCATCTTGATGTAAGAATAAATAATAATAATAAGAGCGCAGAAACAAAAATTGTCAAACAATTCTTCTACTCAGTAATAAGAGTCCAAGAAAGAGTGCAAAAAGATGCAAAATTGATAATAAAAGCAGGAAACATGTATGACAAATCTCAAACAAAATAAATTATAGGTATGACAACAACGAGTGATAACACAAATACAAAATACTAAAAGCAGCTTATACCAGGATTTCTTGACATGGATAGTTCTAAAATTTGAGTAACAAATGTAAATAGATAAAATGTGAATGACAAAAGGGAAAAATGTGGAAATGAGAGGATGTGAAAAGCACTACACTTCACAGCACTGCACTGTTTGTTGAGGGCATTGGTGGCGCCATTGTCAGTGTGTGGCGGAGGCAGGTACTACCACAGCCAAGAGCAATGAACTTCAAGTGATTTCTTAAAGGGGATAACCTGTTAGGATGTTGTTTGCGACGTGGAGAGGCGGGTGAAAATTAAAGAGTAACACAGGGAAAGAGATGGGCAGTTTGAGAGTTTCGAGTGTTGTTTAGGAAAGAGGTAGTGAGAGAAGACAATGTAAGTGCTTCTGTTATGATGGGATTATTATGCAAGGTACCGTTAGTGAGATATTTGAGGCATGAAGAATGGAGACAAGTGAAGATATGAGGGAAATTGTAGTAAGGAAGAAAGTTAGCGGAGTGGGTATCGTAAGGGAGGCGATAAGCAATTCTCATAGCATGATGGTCAAGTCGTGAAAGTCAAGCTTAGTCCATGGGATGAGCTGTTATCAAAGTCAGGGAAGCGTGAGTAAGAAAGAGGTGG
The DNA here is from genome assembly GCF_040414725.1 of Anabrus simplex. Lineage (NCBI taxonomy): Eukaryota > Metazoa > Arthropoda > Insecta > Orthoptera > Tettigoniidae > Anabrus > Anabrus simplex. The sequence continues at coordinate 395,256,285 of NC_090266.1, read as the reverse complement.
ATGAAGGATTTATAAAGTAAAAGGATGTGATGAGGTTTCAATCCCCAGGAGGAACCGGTGAGGGATCGGAGGGCTCGATAACGGTAAAGGGCTTTACGTTGAATGGAAGCTAAATGATGGGTCCCTTTATAATTATTCTGAAACTGAATGCCAGGGTATGTTAGTAGTTTTGATTCGACAAGGAGAATGTTGGGGTACGTTTATGCTGCAGCTTCACTGCTGGCACATGGATGCTCGCCCTAGCACCTCACTTCTGGCTATAGCCAGGCTGCTCACCAGGGACGTTTTAGCCTACAGCAGTATCGCACACACGCTGCTGGCAGCTCTCAGGTGTAGTCGAAAATTCAAAACAGCGGAACTGATAGTTAAGGCTGTTTGTATTTTGCATAATTTGATTATAGATATAGCGGGGCTGAACACTTAGACTATGAAAACTTACTTCCAAGAGCTACCCCATCGAGGAGAAACAATGCAGCTTCAGCTGAAGCTTTTGAAGTGCGGAATAAATTCAGAGATTTTTTTTAATGAGTGAGTTGCAGTTCAGACGGTGAGTGTATCTTACAATAATTTGGTGTACTGAATGTGTAACCAAAAGTGTTAATTGGATTCTTCAGTGGATTTCTACTGCATTAGTTGCTTATTTTTTTATGTAATATCAGTTTGTTAAACAAGTTTAATTTTGAATCTCCCCAGGTTGTGTATTAGAGACTACTTAGTTTGACAGAGTTAATAAATTATATTGTGTTTGTATCTGTATGATTTGTTGATCTTTATTATTTTTTGTCAAGAAACCTTTGTTTTCATAGCCATATGAGGAGGATGTGTGGCATATTTTGACAAGAATGTAAAGACAACGTATGGACACCACCACTAATATCCAAAAAAATCTGAAAATATTATTGAAGAATACTCACTTTCTTTTAAATCAACAAGCAATTGCGAAGTTAACTATAATGAACCCAAAACTACCGACCGCAAAAGCTTTCCTGAAAATTCATAAAGAAAATGCACCTATGAGACCAATCATAAATTATAGATCTAGCCCAACTTACAAATTGTCGCAGTTTATTGAAGCATTACTGAAACAACACTACATATTTTTAGCCAAGAAAACAATACGGATCTCTATAGAATTTTGCAACATTACCAAAAACTAGAAATAAAGAAGTACCATAGTCTAGCGTCATACGATATAACGAACATGTGTCCTAACATACCTACTCATAAAACAATAAAATTAATTGAAAATAATTTTAAAAACCGCAGTAACTTAAGCATCCTAGAAATAGAAGAGTTTATGATTTTACTTGAATTCGCCATTGGCAACAATAATTATTTCAAATTCCATAACACTATTTACCAACAACGAGGTCTTCCTATGGGATCTCCTGCTTCAGGTATACTAGCAGGAATCTACATTGATCATTTAGAGCACCAAGATATAAGCAAAATTGAGAACATCTTTTTCTGGTGCTGATTTCTAGATTACATTTTTGTTATTATAGACAATAGATTCACCAATGAGATAAATGTATTAGAACAACTAAATAAAATACAAAATTCATAATAGAACAAGAAAATGACTGCACTTTGAATTATTTAGATATATCTGCCACTAGACACCACGATCACCTGACGTATCAAGTATATAGGAAACCCACACAAACCTTCAATACAATTAGAATAGATTCTATCCACCCTAACGCCCAAAAAAAAAGCAGCTTATTATGGAACACAGAGCATTCAATATACCTCTTTCCCAGGAAGAGCTGAAAAAAGAATTAAACACAATTTACAAAATAGCCCATCAAAACGGATTTAATAGAGAAATGGTCAATAAAATCCTTCAAAAGCTAAAATATCAACTGAAATGAAGACCAACCAGAGCTAACGACTCCAAGAAAGATTACGTACTGTACCACGAAGGCATAGGCCCTGACACATACGAGTTATAAATTTTTATTCATGAGCGTACAGTTAAGTTTTGAAGCACGAACAGCTGTGTGAGAGAATGTTCTCATTCTCACTGTGCTGCACGAGGGAGACCGCAAATCAAGCAAGGTCAAGTGATGTCACCACTGCCTGTAGCTCCCTCCCTTCAGAATTCTCTCGAAATTATTTTTGAACTTCTGAACACCTGGACCAATTAACATGAGACCAACGCTAAATTGTAGCCAATATTCTGGAAGTGAAACCCTGCAAATTTGAGATCAATCCATCCAGTGGTTTCCAAGATATAACAAGTTTAAGTTTGAAAAGTTTTATCACCCCTTCCTCGGCTGATTCCGAGTGCTGCTCGCAGGCAGGTATAAATAGGTCAGTGAACCAAGGTTATAGCCAGTGTGCCGTGTGTGTTCTGCAATTATGACAGAAGGACAGTATGCTCCATTGCGATCCACGAGGACGTAGTCATCACACTCAAACACTTTGAAATAGTGCGAAGACGTCGCAAGTAATGTTTCTGCCTTGTCGCGACGAAGGAAATATTCTAAAAGTTTATCCGACTAAATTGTCGTTATATAATACTTAGAAGTTTGTTAACCGAGTGAAGTAATAATGGAAATTGTGAATTGAAGTGTCAAGTATTTCATTTATCAGTATAAGACATTGTGAACTTTGTCATTTTCACGTAATTCTGAACTGTATCGTCGACTGTGACAATATTCTAAGTCATAGAGTGTGGTGAACTAAAATTTTAATTTGAGACCATTTTAATAATTCTGAGATGTATTTCTCCTACAACAGTACCATTGTGAACTGTGTGAGGCATTATTTCACTAGACATTCACCAATAACAGGGCTAGAATTGACTATTTTTATGTGCATTTTCTCGATCATTTGATCGCCACTACGAGAAACTAAAGGAACCTTAAGAATTTTTTATGACAATATTAAGTAGTACAGACTCATGTGTTGCAAATCCTGTCATAAAATTGTCTTAATCTATGAACAGTGTTATTTCAGAGACTGTTGTAGAGACTGCTGCTAATAACTTTTTTTAAGTGCTTGTGAACTGTGATTATTATTCTACGGCCGAACCTCAGACATAATTAATGACTATTATGAACTTTGACAGTGTTAAATCTTAATTCCATAAACTATGTGTATATAAAAACTGTGTTTTCCGTGTTGAAAACGATTGTAAGTCCTTACTCCATTAACCTGACTTACAAATCATACGGTAGCTTGGACTGTGATATTCTAAGTCACACATTCAACACCATAAACTAACATAAGGATAGAATTGTGCATAGAGACTTGTGCCGGTGTATAATATTAATCTTAGTGACAATTGAAAGCTCTATAGTGCTAATTGAACTTTCCGTATTCCGGCATTACCTAAAAGAACAACGGAAATCTTGGTAAAGTGTTGTGAGATTCTGCTGCATCAAACATCGTTTCCAAGGTGGGATTAACGTGGTTTCTTCAACTATGGTACCCATCGAGGGACGTCGACGAGGGATATTAACATGGTATCTTCACTGAACGGACTTGTCACACCGCTGGTGCTAAGTTCAAGCCTTGGCTGCATACTGCAGAATGTTCCAGGCACCAAGCCGCAGGACAGCACAACACCAAGACTTGTAAGCAGATTCCAGGTGATATCATATTCTGAGTGAGTAATCCTACTGACTGACTTTTAACAAAGCACTCAGTTAATTATAGTGCTCCAACAAGTACTTTGTGTGAATTTCAACTTGCAATTTATAATAATTAAAGAAAGGTTCATATTTTGCTTTTGAACTGTAAAATCCTTTTTAAAATCATTCATAACTTGAATTAATTTCACATAGATGAACTTCAGGATTTGCAAGTGCACTATTTTTTTTTTTCAACTTAAATGAAGTGTAGAAGCATACAGCAAGTGATCAAATATTTTTATTTGAACTATCAACTTACTCATAAAAGTGTGTGTTAATTTTATATTCAAAAATATTAGAAAGACTGTAGGTCTGCACCATAAGTGATGAACTTGATGAAATTCGAGGTGCAAAGTGATATTTTTGTATTTAAATCCATATTAGATGAATTGTAGGGTGTATATGATCTCTAAAAGAGTGATATTTATTTTGGTAGACGTCTCAGAAGATAATAGCATCGATCTTTTATTTTGCACTTTTCGGAAAATATTGGCTGGAATTTGAGTTTGAAATTTCAACTGTAGGGTGTTTTTTTTATGAATATTTTTAATAAATATTATCAAAAGATTTTACCATCTATTATTCGCCCTGCGATACTATCCATCTCTGTACCTGCTCCAATAAGAAACCGAACACTAACTGAGATCCTTCCCATGCTCTGGCCCCTTAATCATTTCCTGGTACAGTACTTTTCACATACAATAATACCCATGTTCATCCCATAACTAATATTTTTTTAACGCAATCTAAAACTAGCATATAAAATCACGCATAACAGTGCCAACGTTTTGCACAATGTCAAATCCATTAATTATAATAGTAGATACAGTTGTTCAGGAATACATCGAATGAAATCCGACAATTGTGAGGCTAGCTATATCAGACGTACTGGAAGAAATTACTTTATCCGTTACAATGAACACATTAACGCCTTAAAACATAGTAACTTTTCATCTATAGCTCAACATAATGAGTATTATAAGCATAATTTTACAAATATTGAAAACGACATGCAGATTCTAAGTATGATCCCCAAGGGCCCTCTACTCAATATAACCGAAGAATTTTACATTAGTATATATCAATATGCAAACCCAAATTTTAACTTAAATGAAATTACAGATAGAGTTACTATCCTCTTTAATATAGTTATCCTGATTTTTAAAAACGCCTACATAAAAATAGTTAAGAAACAGAATCCAATACATATCAAGGAACCTCCTGAAGACATGCCCAGCTCTACCTCACCTTCCCCAATCATTACCCCTATTGCAACTCCACTCCCCCTCTCCGTCACCACTACTTTACCTACTCAATCAATACCCCTCATGCCCCTCCACTTACCCTCTCCGTAACAACAAGTACCAGCCCTAGATGTACACGGAGCAGTGCACGATGTGCTCCCTAACTGTACACATTGACCAGTCAACAGTACTATGTAAGTAAGCACTTATTCCACACATTCAATAGATATTCTATTGACAAAACTCTTATACTTCATTTTCTTCTCTGTTTCGCAGATTACTAGCATGTCCAACAACACAACTACAAGGAGGGAGCATCTGCACCTATTCAATATCTTATAACGAGATTAGTATCAAGGAAACTAAAGACACACCACAATATTTCAATGTAAATCATCCAACATTCCCTACTGTATGAACACACATGATAAACAATTCACATCATTGAACATTCTAGAATGCTTGGTACAAACATGTCTGTGAATGTACACAATGCTTTACCAACATTAATATAACCCCAAAGTGTACCACAAGAATACTGTGAACATTTTATATTATAGAACATTGTATTTTAATGTACTATGTGTTACTAGCTTTTATCACATCCAAATCTTGGAAAGTTGTAGAATGTTTGGTACAAACATATCCATGAATATATGCAATGATTTACCAACATGAATTAAACTCCAAAGTCTACCTCAAGAATGCTACAAACATTTTGAGTGTAAAAATTATATTTAAACAAATTATCTGTTACTCATGAACAGTTAACCAGAATTTTAAGTAACATATGTATGTCATAAAATATCGATGCTTGTTTTTTAAACAAGAGGACACATATTATCATTGTATGTTTTAATATTATCACTCATATAATGTGACTTTCATCATTAGATTTAGTAATGTGTTTAAATTATATGTTAAGTTAACTTTGGATCTCCTGACCAGCTGAAGGTCGAAACCAGTACTGCATAGTATTAAGACATAATAAAGTATCGATTAGGTGGACGGTACCCATTCTTTGTAAATGTGAAGAATATTTCTCTTATACTTGATTGTGTTGGCATTAAAGTATTACATGCAAAGATATATCAGTATTAACCAATATTACTGTAAATTAACACCCGAAATTGCCATTATTAATTCAGTTAAAGTGTTAATCCTCCCATATACTTACAAATATTATTTGCTAATGCTTAAAGAATTTAAGTTATAACTGTTATCATGTTTTCCATGGGTTGAAGAGAGAAGGAAGCATGCGGTGCAAATGGCTGGATGAAGAACTAAAAAAAATTAAGTATTGCTAACACAAAGGAAAATTAATTTATTTCTTTTCTCAAATCAGGATATTTGAAAACACAAACACCACTGAAAACACCACTAGCTCTTTAACAAGGGAGCTGGATAGCTTGAAAAACTACACTTGGGAAACTTGTAATTATATATTATAGATGTTGATTCCCAGAGGTAACCTGAAATGTTTGTCCCAAATGAGTAAATTTATAATACCAATATAGTTGGTGCATTATTGGACATTATAAATTTTCCAGCTAACTCATTCCTGGTTGCCAGTGTGCAAATTTAGGCTCATCACAGTTGGTAAACAGCTCACCTACCAAGATGCATGGCTTTTGCATAGTGCTAGTGCAGTGGCCTCCAAGGTATGCACTAGCCATGCATCTTGGTAGGTATGCCATTTAACAACTGATGAACCCAAATTAGCACAGTGGGATGAACTGCTGGCAACCAGGAAGGAGTTGGCTGGAAAATTTATAATATCCAATAACGGACCAACTATAAACTTGTAATTTCTGAAAACTACACAATATCAGAAGCTTGTGCACTCAAAAATCTTTGACACAAGGAGCTCAGAAGTTCAGAAAACTTTATAATCTTATTGAGTGGAACACATATTTCAAGTAGAACTGTTGAAACCTTTTACCCGTAGGTCCCCAGAATTTTATAATTTGAGAAATTAAATGGACAAGCCAGCCTTTACACATCTGGGAAGGTATGTAACAGTGAAAGAAGCCTTGGCTTCTAAAAAGTTTGACCAGACATGGGTTTCAAACTGTGGAGCTCAACTTACATCAAAATTACAACGTGCCCTTTTGCGGGTCAAGACCTTATACACATGACCACATCAGTCACCACCAAAAAAATGAAACAGCAAATGCACAGCTCTAACAATTTCCCTTATGCTACACTCGAAATGGAAAGTGAAAATTGAGAGGCATAAGGCCTACACTACTTGGCTGTAAAAGGGGAAAGAAAGGAAGGTTAAAAATTTCAAAAGCCGAAAATCAAAGTGAAATGGGGGCAGAAACTTGAGCCCTTTGGAATTTAAGTTACAGAAAACACATAAGCGACTTCAAGCCCAACAACGCAGAGGCTAACCGCATGCTAACTGGAAGAATAAGTAAGAGAAACATTTAAAGCTGAAAAAAGTTATAAATTTTTGATGGTTAGAAAAACTTTATCACACAACATTAATTTAGAGGAAGGTTTTCAAGGGTAACCTCTCGTGCTCCTTTACACTTCAGATAGTTCCCATTTCAGAATATAATTTTAGCCCAAAGACTGCCTAGATGAACCTACATTACTTTACAATAGGAAAGAAACAGCCCACTTTAACTTCAAGAGGAGACAGATGACAAGTGTACTGAAGCCTCAGAAAATGCTAGGGCATTCCCCACAAGCAAGGTGCAAAATGCTAGGGTGTTCCCCAAAAGTGACATGCAATTCTTGTGATGTTGGGAGAAATGTGAGGAATGGGTGATCAGCAACCAAATACATCAAGGTAGCGACCATCAATGTAGTGACACTAACAGGGAAAGTGGAAGAAATTGTGGATTTTGTGGTTGACAAAGGTATAGCATTGCTGGGAATCAGTGAGACCAAATGGAAAGGAATAGGTGAGAGGAAACTAGAAAAAGGATACACTTATACTATAGTGGAGGAAGAGAAGCCAAAAATGGTGTAGGTCTCATAATTAGAAAAGACCTAAAGAATACTTAGAAATAGTGGAAAACATGAATGACAGGTTGCTTAAGGTCAGATTGGTGTTACAGATATAATTCAAAGGTATGCTATACAAACAGGAAATAAAGATACAGATCTAGAGGAATACCTTGAATATCTGGAAGGCCATATACAGGACAAACAAGTTGTGATCATAGGAGACATGAATGCCCAAGTAGGTCAGGAAAGAAAAGAAGATGAAGAGATTATAGGTCCATTTGGATATGGGAAGAGGAACAAGGGAAGAGAAATGAGCTTGTCATTGGTAACACATGGTTTCAAAAGAAAAACAGTCAGAGGATAACAAGATATAGTTGTGTTAAAATCACAACTCTCATAGATTACATTTTGGTCGAGAAAGGTAACAGGAAATTATTGGTTGATGTAACAGCCCTCCCAAGTGAATCTTTTGAAGGAGATCACAGAGTTTTAAAGATGGGAAAGATACAAAAGATGACTGTGATTAGGCAGAGAAAGCTAAGGGTGTGGAAATTGCAGGAGAAGGAAATATATGAAGAGTTCCAGTCACACATTAAAACAAGTGTACCTAAGGACGACATCGGAAGGATCAAAGAAGAATGGGCATACTTTAAAACAGTCATGGTCAGGTCTGCATAAAAGACCTGTGGAAGAGTATCACTGAGGAAGAAAGATCAAGAGAAATGCCCTGGTGGAATGACAGGGTAAAAGATATACTTAAAAGGATGAAACGAGCTTTGAAAACATGGCTGAGAAACAGAACAACAGAATGCAAAACAGAATACAGGTACTGCAAGAAGGAGTGTTCTAAGGTGGTTCAAGAAGAGAAAAAGAAATGCTGGCAAAAATTCATTGAATCTCTGCAAGAAGATACAACCGGAAACAAAAAGCTCTTATTCCAGTGGGTTAAAAAGAAGAAAAACCCAGGTGAATGTGCTAACTTCATTAAAAACAAACAGGAAGAAATGGTGACAGGAAAGCAGGATATATTACAGAGGTTGGGAAAATACTTTGAACAGCTTTCCACATGCAAAATACCTTGGTACAAGGAGAAATCAAAGAACCAGATTTATTGCAGAAGGAAGATAAGGAAAACAAGGTGTCCATGGCAGAGATTGAGTAGACCACTAAAAGAATGAAATGAGACAAGGCAGCTGGAATTGACGAGGTCACCATAGAAATTATAATAGGAGCTGGAGCAGTTGGTCCAAGTGGTTGTATAGACTCTTCAGAGTTCTATGGAGAGAAAAGTTTGTTCCAAAAGAGTGGACGAAAGGGGTCATTATACCAATTTCCAAGAAAGGAGACAGGAAGCAATGTAAAAATTACAGAGGAGTGACACTGATTCCTCATACAGCTAAGATCCTTGAAAGAATCTTGGATAAACAAATAAGAGACAGAGTAGAGGGAAAATTGGCAGAACACCAGTATGGATTCAGAAGAGGCAAGTCAACATTTGACCCAATATTTACATTGCGTCAAATGCTGAAAATGAAATTCTCAGTTCAGTACGGACCAACAACATGAAATTCATAACCCTTGAAAATGCTGAAAAGGTATTGAGAAAATGGAAATGACATGGTAGTAACATTTCTAGACATTGAAAAGACATATGACAGTGTCCCAAGGTATTTGATATGGAAAATATTGACAGATAGGGAATTAAAAAATTAAAATGGTAATAGTATTGTATCAAAACTGCAAAAGCTGTGTTAGAAGCAGAGTGGGTCAAACTGAATGGTTCATAGGTGAGACAGGCTTAAGACAGGGAAGTGCATTGTCTCCCTTACTCTTCATTAGCATCAAGGATAGAATTTTAGATAATATCAAGGAGAAGATGTTGGACAAGCAAGTAAAGTCTATGCTCTTTGCTGATGACATTGTAGTTTGGGGAGATAATGAAGAGGAAGTACAGACACAAGTTGATTTATGGAATGAGGAGATAAGAAATTTCAGAATGAAGATTAGTACTGTGAAAATTAAGACTTTGATCATGACGAGAGGTTACAGAAAATCCAAGGGAGTGATAAAAACAGGAAATGAACCTCTTGAAGTAGTGAAAGTTTTTAAATATTTGGGCAGCGTGTTGTCACAAAATGGAAATTTGGATGGAGAAATTGATTTAAGAATACAGCAGTCTGCAACTTTCTACCAGTGTGTGAGAGTCATTGTATGGAACAAAGATGTGCCAATGAAGTGCAAGAAGGTTTTATACTCGTCCTATTATAAACCTATACTCACCTATGTTTCAGCAGCCTGGAAGTTGAAAAATGAAATGAAATGGCATATGGCTTTTAGTGTCGGGATGTGTCCGAGGACTTTGGCCCTCCAGGTGCAGGTCTTTTGGTTTGACTCCCGTAGGCAACCTCCGCATCATGATGAGGATGAAATGATGATGAAGACGACACATACACATAGTCCCCGTGCTAGGGGAATTAACCAATTATGGTTAAAATTCCCGACCCTGCTGGGAATCAAACCCAGGACCCCTGTGACCAAAGGGCAGCACACTAACCATTTAGTCATGCAGCCGGACAGCCTAGACGTTAACTACGCAGAACCAAAGTAGGATACAAGCAGCTGAAATGAGGTTCTTGAGGAGCATACAGGGAAAGACAAGACGAGATAGAATACAAAATGAGGAAATAAGGAGAAGCATGGGAGTGTGTAAACATCAAGAAGAGATTGATATAGCATCTCCCATTACTTCAGTCGGTAAAACCACCACTACTACCACCACGATTACCACCTCCGCTCACACCTCCTCCTCCACCGCTCCTCTCTCTATTACTACTATTTCCCATTCCTCCCCTCTCATGAAACTTCTCTCCCTCTCCCTCCCTCCTCTGATATCGCACACCCTCTGAATGTGTCGCTTCAGCCATCTACTGAGGGGCTTTTATCTTCCGTTCCTCCTTGCAACATGGTAACTTCATTATTGGACACACCGCCTTCTACTAGCACTACCACCTGTAGCTGCATCGTCTGTGGTGTGGAGCCCAGCATATCACCAGCTTTCATCGTCCAGGAACTCCACCGGGCAGGGCTCCCAGTACGCTTAGTCTTCCGTATCTTCAACGGGGATGGTCGCACCTATCTCGTCAGGCTTCATCTCCCTACTGCCGAAGACGCCAAACGCCTCATCGCCACTGGAATCCACATCAACGGCCGCCACCATAGGATAGAACCCTCTCATTCACCTCTCTGCACTTCACCATGTCCCTGGACACCTCGTAGCCGTCCCCGGTCTACCCAACCTCCCTCACCACCTCATGCCTCATTTTGTCCTTATCAACCGCCACCCCTCTGTAGTTACTTTTCCTCACTTCCTTGGTTAGCTTTTCCTCCTTTTATTACACCATAGCCTTTCACCTATTTCCCTCGCATCCGGTCTAAACGCTCTCATCTTCCCATCACTGTTCTATGTATTCCTGTATTGTCACTCAATAAAGCACTATATTCTGTCTTGTATCTCTTGTATTGTAAATCATGTCTCTCTTTGTAAATAAAGCTCACATATATTTTCATCTCCCTTAGCCAAGAGGCCACCTCCCTTCATCTCCCCTTTCCTATTTATATCACCTTTTATCCACCTCCTTCCTCTAACATATCTCCTTACCCCGTCCAATCTCTTGGCCGGAGGGAGGGTGTAAACCTTCAGGGTGGGGAATTAAAACATTCTTGAACGGACAATCGCCTCTATGGCATCAAGTACATCTCTAAACGGGGAAGAGCACTACTTCTCCACAACTTCTCTTCTTTTCTTTTTCAGCTGGGTGATGATATAGGCTAGCACCACATTGGAAGTCGGCCTCCCCAACATGTATACTTGCATCGTCCGTGATGTTGACCCTGCTATCTCCGACGAGGACATCCAGACTGAACTCCGCACAATCGGCATCTATAGTGCCTCAAGACTCTCCAACGGCCCTATACCATCACCTGCTGTACTTTTGTATGTCACCTCTTCAGACAACCTCTTCAACATCAAATATAATGGAGCGTTCATCCACCGCCGCCTCCACTGTGTGGAATATGCTCGTCCAAATATCTTAGCACAGCTCATGGACAACGCCCCAGCAATGCCTGCAACAGCCTGTGGTGGACTACTGTATAACTTGTGGTGGTTTAATACTATCGAACCTGATATACACTGCTACTAAACTTGTAATGGGCCGAGATACAGTATAAGTATAGCAAAAATTAAAAGGGTCAGCGGCATGTAAGAATGTATAGCATGTGAGTAATCAACGCAAGCCAGGAGTCTAGCAATTAGGCAAATATATAAATTGTGATAATATTGAAACACTGAGTCCATAAAAAGGAAGCGCGCAGCTAGTAAATAAGACCACCCAGTGGGAGTGAAAAAGGCAAGAGAAAGAAAAAATACATAAACAAGGCAATAAATATATATATATTAACAATCAACAATAGGAATAATTTAACATCTGTGATAAGATACAAGACACCCAAAGAATATTGCCTAGGAATAGCAAGAGAATATCCTCAAGAAGTGAGCAAAAATATGCCACATTTACAATGTTTGAAGAATATATATGCTTCAAGAAGAGAACAAAAAGCCAGAAACTTCAAAGGTACAATATAGTGAAATCAAAAGAACTCCAATGTAAGATAAGGATAAAAATAAAGCAGAGGACAGGGAAATGGAAACAAGGATGAACTACGGGAAAGATAACCCTTTGCCGGGGTAGTATGTCGTAAAAGTCTCAGAGGCGTGGAATAGTAATTCACTTCAAAAAGGCAGTGTGAATATGCAGATAACAGTTCTCATAGTCCTGGTTAAAATCCGTATTTAACAGAGAGAAGAGTGGAGTCTCTTAGCATAATGTCAACACTGGTGTAAGCTGGCAAGAATAAAGACAAGTAGAGACCAGATAGCCTAACAAATATGAAGTTGAAGTAATAAGTTCATAGTTCTTGCTCACCAAAGAAACAGCAGGTGTTATGCAGATGTACGGTGCTCCACCACTCCGATGCGAGAACAGGCTCAATTTGTGAGGGGTGGAGCCCAGGAATATAAAGGAGCAAGGAAAAGTCTAGAAGTTTGCAAGAATACACGCCAGCATGTTCGAGAAATGCCACGTCACAATCATGTGTTCACAGAGATGTGTACAGCATGCATGGCAATAGGCAGCGAATGTCGCAACGTCAGGTGAAGATGACATCATGGTCACATGTAGAAGAGAGCAGCAGGCGGACGCAGCAGTATAGAGAGACAATGGCGGCGAAATGCTCGAAGAAAATACTGCAGGCGAAGGTAGGATAAAGAGCAGAATAAGTAGTGGAGATCGTTACAAGCCTCTCTGACTGCCACAATCATGCTCAATGCCTCATTGACCACGGGATTCATCTCTATGGCCGCCACGAATGGGTTGAACCTTCTCATTCTCCTCCCCAACCCTTGTACCACCCTACCACATCCCATCGTCATCTCCGGCCTACACCTCCTCCTCAACCACCTAGTCCACCGTTTTCATCTATTCCCACCCAGTTAGTTTTCACCACCATCGCCTCCATCTGAACTTCTCCACCTCCTCCTCACTTCTCTTGTTAACAACTCCTCCTTATTTCACAATCTTTCCCTTTACCTTACCCCTTGCAACATCGTTTAAACCTTCCCTTCTTCGCATCTCTGTTTCTAATTATGTTATATGTCTTGTATCTCTGTCCCACCACTAGCCAATAAAGAACTGTACAAAAAAAACACTTAGGCATAGCTGCAATTCCTCTCCCATCTCCTCCTTCTTCACATCCTTTACCCACCTCCTTCTTTTCTCACATCTTCCCAACCCACCCACATCTCCTGGCCAGAAAGATATGTAACCCTCTAGGTGGCCCGCCCCACCCCCTCAGGTTGGGGAATGAAAACATTTATAGATAGATAGATAGACAGATAGATAGATAGATAGATAGATAGATAGATAGATAGATAGATAGATAGATAGATAGATAGCCTCCATGGCAGATACAATACATGCTATCGATTCAGCTGGATATTCTACGTCGACACACATCGACACCAGATCTTCCCGGAAGTTACCACAGCAGACCATCACTTTCATCTAGATCCTTCAAGATGTCGCAAGAAGTTTCTCCAAACCATCTACCTCCTATGTCACCAGCACAGTATTATGAGTCCTACCCGACCAAACAGCTCAGGCCCCATGAAGGGGCGGCGTCGCCTACTCCAGAAAGGGGGACGTAAGAAGCTCCAGGACATCCCATCTGTCAGCTCGGGATCAGTATATACGGACACTACTGGAATTTCACAGACCACAGCTGTGATCCCGGTGCTACACCACGCTTCCTGGGAATTTCACTGCTGGGGAACGCCGCTTCGGACTTTCAGGTTGCTGGCGCATCTTCAGCGCCTGACCACTATATTATATTATGCTTCCATTTTACATAATACTAAATCAGTTAATGAAAACAATAAATACAGTCACTCAGGAGTATACCGCATAAAATGCACTGATTGTGAAGCCAGCTACATCGGGCGTACCAATAGAAGTATTTCTATTCGCTACAACAAATATATCAATGCCATAAATAATAATAATTGTTCATCCATGGGGCAACATGTCGAGGATTATATGCATAAATTCACTAATATCGAGAATGACACGGAAATTTTAAATATGAACCCCACAGGCCCATTGCTCAATATAATGGAAGATTTCTACATCAGTATGGACCAGTATGCTAACCCTAACTTTAACGTAAACAAAATCACAGATAAAGCAAACATTCTTTTTAATACAGTCATTCCTATTCTAAAAGATACATATCTAAAAAGAATCAGCAAATATAAACCTGCACACACAAACAAACCCCCACAAAACACTTCCCACTCCACCCACCCCCTCCACAAGCTGCTTCCCCCTCCGCACTACCTCTCTGTCTTAATGCTAAAACAGCCATACAACGTTCACGGAACAGTGTGCAGCATGCTCCCAACCATGCTCAATTACATATCAAGTTTGCACGTAAGTAACACACACAGGATAGTTCACAACATGTTCAACAGGCACTCTCTTTTAGTTAATCTAATTTCTACCTTTCTTTTTCTTCTTCCATACATCATTTGACTTTACCTGATTGGAACAAAAGTATAAAGAGGAGAGCACTCAGACTTACTTTTATTGATATCGATACTTCATATGCAGCAACTTATATCTCAGCAAGAAGTCTTAGTAAAAACAAGCTTGTTTATCAGCAGAATAATGGACTGAGGATGAGCATAAGTACATATAAAGCAAGAACAGGACCCCATATACTACTAAACGTAACGTTCTTCTGCGTATTTTTGGCCCAACAAAGCACTTTTGAATTTACCTGTACAACCGTTGGATGTAATGTTGGCATTACAGCACAACATATTTAAACTTGACAAAAGGATGTCAGAAACTCTTTAGACTGTACCCTGATTTTAACTTTATAGCATAATATTTTAACGGAACGTGTGGCATTCACATGACACAAGGATGTCAAAGCCTTTTTAGACTTCAAGAACTGTACCCTGTTTTATATTTTAACATTATAGCATTATATTTTATTGGAATATGCGGCATTCATGTTTAGTCTAAGTCATGTTTTACAATGTATATTCGTTATTGAATAAGACGATTCATCAGCAGCTGACGATGACCTAATTGACAGGTACCGTGTTTTAATGTGATTGTAATATTTTAGACACTCTACATAATAAAGTATTGATTAGGTGGAAAACTCTCAATCTTTATACTTGTGTGACTAGTATAAGCCAGTGAATGTCCGGAGTTATGCCCAAGTGGCCTGCAACCTGGCACTTCCGTTACACATCAGGAATCGCAGCGCTGTGACGCCCACTCCTTCCATCACCACTCAACCACCATTCTCCATTACCAAAATTACCAACATTGATCCAGCCAAAGCCAATACTCGCTATATCTATCAGCTCATTGCTCGCTATACTCCTAACCTCCAAGATTACAAATTTGAACTGCAATGCACTAGAGATGGAAGCTATCACATCAAAACTTGCAGACCTTTCTACACCCATTCTACTCCTAATATTGGGTCTCATCAACTGGGTTCGCACTCCAAGGCGCCCACTCTGGCGAAATGAAGCCACCTTCTTTCCCGGTGAAAATTCACTCTGTCATCGCATACGGAGTGCACCGAGACTTCATTGAGGATGAGGTGGCCACCCAACTTCAAATGGAAGGACACCAGATCTATAGAGTCATCAGGATCCGGAACGAACAAGGACCGAATAGCCTCGTCTGCATCCACTCACGTGATGTGACAACTTCGGATTCCCTGCTCCGTGACGGTATGCTCATCTTTGGATGGTGCCACAGGGTCGAGCCATCGTGAACGCCTCAGCCACAGAAGATTCATTGCGGCAGATGCCAGCACTACCACACACTGGCAGCACCTTTTGCGCACCCAGAGGTATGCGCTATTGGCAGTAGTGAGGAACATTCTACTTCCTCTTGTTTTAACAGGTCAACTCCCAAATGCATAAATTGTTCATTATCTCATCCATCCTTCAGCTACAAGTGTAAAGTGAAACCTACTCCAGATCCAACCCAGCCTGAAACTGTCATCCCAGTCACGTCCCAGGACTTCCCTACCCCCACCTCTTTCTCATCCCTCCCCGCCCCTAGTTCGGAGAACCTTATTCGTTTTATGACTATGGTTCTCCAGAACGTCTTACCTTTTCACCGTCCCTACATCCTTCATCAAATCCAGTTAGCGGCCAGGTTGGTACATAATACCCACGTTGACATGGCATACTCGGGGAGTAGAATGCATTTTGGATCCTTTCCCGTAAGTACTGTCCGGTTCATGCGATAAAATGTTAAAGTTGTACTATGTCAATATTCATTCTGTGACCTCTAACTGGTCGCTGCTGGATACTTTGCTCTCTCTGCATGATCTGGATATTTTCATTCTAAATGAGACCTTCCTTACACCGAAACAGAATCTGACCTTCAGTTCACATAACTTTATCCGAGCGGACCAGCCCCACCAAGGCCGGGGCGGTGTCGCTATTGGTGTAAGGAAGAACTTCACATACATTAAACACTCATTCCCGCCCTATGTCAATCCTTTTCAGGAATATTTAACTGTTGAAATTCTTACACCTCATACTTCACTTACACTCACTACTTTACATCTTACTGATAACACTCACATCCCTCTGGACTTTATTAAATACATTTACTCCACCTTTGAAGAATGTGTTATAATTGCCAATATTAATGTCACATCTTACACCCCTTCTCAACTCACTGCATTTAATTACCTTTGCGATTATCTCCGGGTCATGCACTACCACTTCCACTTCCACACCCTCCCTTTACATAATACCACACCTGATGTCCTTATCCTCTCACTTACACTAGTAACTTCCCCTACAATTCAAAAATCAGTTTCTATCGGCAGCAATCATAATCCTGCTCTTCTTACCTTACACACTTTCCTCCCTCATAGACGACATCCCCCTCCCCGACCTCTGCCTACTCGACGTTTTTCTCATGCTGACTGGGACAAATACCATACTACTATAACAGACTTACTCAAGGGCACAACCCCTCCTTCCTCAATCCCTAACCTTACTATGATGACTAAAATTGAACACGCTATTATAACAGCCAATAACCTGTACATCCCACGTCACTCATACAATCCAACTAAACCCCCCATCCCTCCCAATACTATTACTACTCTTATGCTCAAACCAAGGACATTACCACTTTACAACAATATAGATGTATGCTAAGACACGCTCGCTCTTACATTAAAACGATTATACAAAAACTGTGGATGACATATGTACCGAACTCAATGACTATCATGACCCTGAAAAATTCTGGACTACTTTGTGCCGACTTACAAAGACCTCCAAACCTCTTCTTACCTACCCCATACTCAATCTTCCAACTCATCCCACAACTCCCAAACCCAAAGCTGACCTATTTGCAGATTATAAAAACCTTTTCTCCCCTTCCAATGCCCCTCATCTCGTCTACCCTGATGAACCGACCATCACCGAATACACAAACCCAGCCCTTCTTGAACTACAACCTTCATTTCTTCACCTACCCCAAGTCAATTATACTCACCCCTTAAATTCTCCTATTACCCCTGCCGAAATCACCCAATATCTGAAACATTGAGAAAATACCACCCCAGGCTCCGATTATATTTCACATCACCATATCCAAGAAGCTCCACCCCATCCTTTTCCACCTCCTCAGTCTGGTTTATACTTTTATCGCATTCATTTGTTTTTACCCCGATCATTGGGATAATGCTAACATCTTCCTCTTCCTAAAACCTAACAAACCTCCTTGAAGCTTTAAACTCCTATCGCCCTATTAGCCTTGTCTGTATCTTATCCAAAATCCTCAAGGGAATTTTGAGTAGGAAAATGTCCACCTACCTCCATTCCCTTGGCCTCCTACCTTCTTCTCAAATTGGATTCTGCATACGTCACTCTACGTAAGATCACCTATTTCATATTTCTGCCTCCCTCCATTCCTACCTTCATGCATGTTAAGCTGCCGTGCTGGTGTGCCTGGATGTGGACCGAGCCTTTGACTCGGTCTGGCATTCGGGTCTTATTTATAAGATCCACCACCTTCCGCTTCGCATCACTGTCATCCGTTTTCTTCATAATTTTCTCCATCATCGAACTGCACAAAACATCATACATGGTACTGGTTCCTATGCCTTCCCCTTAACTGCCGGTCTTGCACTAGGCTTCCCTATTTCCCCTCTGTTATACATTCTATATACCTATGACATCCTCCATCCCAATCCACCATTACACCTCTACCAATATGCTGAAGATTTAGCCCTCCTAGCCCTTACTCCCACAGTTGTTACCCTTAAAAAGAAACTCCAAACCTACCTTGATACCCTAGAAACCTGGCTTAACTCCTGGCACATTTCCATTAATCTCTCTAAAATACAACTTATAGTATTTCAGAAATGATCCTGCCTCTATTGTCCTCACTATCATGTACCCCTAACATTGTATAACTCCCCACTCACCGAAACTAACCCACTGACCTACCTCAGAGTTACATTCCAAAATAATCTAAAGTGGAATCATCATCTTACCTCTATTTATAAAAAAGCCTTTCAACGATTTTGAGTCCTCTGAATACTCACTGGAAAAACGTGGGGACTCAAACCCTCTTGAACCCTCAATGTTTACAAGACCTTCACACAACCCGTTATTACTTACGCTTCTTTGACCTGGTTAACTGCGGACAGTACAGACTATACTCAACTTCACAAACTGGACAGACACGCCTTGTGTATTTGCCTACCACCTTCCCTTTGATACCCTTTCTTCTAATTTCACCCCTCTCTACTCCTTTCCCACCATTCTCACTCATATCCACAATCTCCGTCTTAACTACCTCACGAAAGGAACAGCTCATAACAACTCCAGTATCATAGAAGCCCTTTCCCTCTTATCCCTTGCTTCTAATATTCTCAATGACATCCATACCCCTTCCAGAGCCTATCTTTTCCCTCCTCCCATCACGTAACCTCTGCTTTTCATTTGACCACTGCACCCCCTCCCCCTCTTTTTCTCTTGCACTTGCCTCTTACTTGTACTTAGAATGCTCCTGGCTGCAGTGGTGCACTCAAAGTCAACTGTCATGTAATGTGTTTACAGCACCGCAAGTGCTATCACAATGTAATTCATGTCACATTCAGTTGTCATTTTCTCATACTCTCATGTCCATCATTCTTCTTCATTATCATTCTTCACCACTTCCTCCAGAGTTCAAATGAACCAACATTCTGGCTATTCTGAAACCAGGTAAGCCTTCTGATTGTCCTGAAAGTTACCGTCCAATTGCTCTAATGAGTGTTTGTTACAAACTTCTGGAATGGCTCATCTACAATAGAACAAGCCCGCTAATTTTATGATCACTCCCAGCAGAACAAGCCGGTTTTAGACCTGACCGTAGTTGTGAAGACCAAGTTCTTGCGTTAACAACTGAAATTGAAGCAGGTTTTGAAAAACGACTGAAGATTGGTGCAGTGTCATAGACCATACAGACACTTATGATGAGAGAGTTGTGTATAAGTTTTCTAATCTTGTTGGATGCAGATTAATGTCACAACTCATAAACAACATGCTATCAGATAGAATGATCCAGGTTGTTACGGATAACAAACATAGTAAAGTTGAGAAAGCTCAACAATGGTCTCCCTCAAGGAACTGTGCTCTGTCCATTTCTGTATAATATGTACATTGCCGATATACCTGGTACTACATCACGCCAATTTGCTTATGCGGGTGACCTAGCAATAGTTACTCAGCAATCCAATGTGAATGAGATAGAAGCAATTCTAAACAGAGACCTTGACATTTTAAGTGAGTACTTTGATAAGTGGTGTTTGATACCTAGCACCAGTAACACCTGCCTCTTTCACCTTAATAACAGGCAGGCAAACATTACTTTGAATGTTTCTCTCGACAACTCTCCTCTACCACAGAGTCCTAACCCCAAGTACCTTGAAGTAACTCTTGATTTTTACATTATCCTTCAGGGAACATTTAATGAATACCACTGCTAAACTGAAGACCAGGAACAATATCATTCAGAAACTTGCAGGTTCTACATGGGGAGCATCAGCATCCACTCTTAGGTTTTCAGCACTGGGACTAGTATACTCTACAGCCAAGTATTGTTCTTCTGTTTGGCTGAATAGCCCTTATATTAAAAATATTGATGTTGTTCTGAATCGACGATGTGCATTGTCAGCGGCGCAGTCAGATCCACTCCTTTTTTTTTTTTTGGTTACCAGTCTTGAGCCACATAACACCTCCAAGAATATGCAGACAAAACAACCTAATACGCAAGTTCAGGAAGATAACAATGAACCCAAGTCTTCCCATTCATGAAGATATGGTTGTATGATATGGACATCTGAAATCAAGATCTACGCCCATTCAGACTGCAAGGGAACTCATCAATGGGAACTTTAATGGTTCTGATGAATGGCAATTGGAGTGGACCAACACAGCTCCAGATGAATGGCAGACACTCTTTAGTCTTCAAAATCCACCACCTGGTTTTAATCTCCCCAGAAGAACTTGGGTTCTTCTCAACAGAGTGCATACCAATCATGGTCGATGTGGTTCATTGCTGCATAAGTGGGGTATGCTCTCCTCCCCTGAGTGCGACTGTGGTGAGAAGAAACAGACCATCTGTCATATTGCCATTTAATGTCCAAGGAGGTCATATTCTGGTCAGCTGAAGGAGTTTGTGTGTGCATCTGATGGGGTTGTACAATGGTTGGACAGTTTAGATTTAAGTTTGTGATCTGTTTTAGGGATTGGTTGATTGTTTGAAGTGTTATATTGTTTGTTACATTTTTTAAAATGTTTGTATATAGAGTTATGTACTAGCTATAAGCTAAATAAATAAATAAACCACATATTGTATATCGTAATTCTTGCTTATCAATGCTACTATCTCCATCATTTGTTGTATATCATATTTCACATTATTCTTACTCTTATCATCCTTGTTACTCTTATTACTATTTTTATTATTATTATTATTATTATTATTATTATTATTATTATTATTATAACATATTTTTCCTGTACTCTTACTATTCTTATTATTTGTATTTTTATTCATATTATTATTAATATCATCATCACCATTATTATTATTATTGTTGTTGTTATTGTTATCATATTATTGTTATTATTTCTAGTATTTCTTTTTCTTTTTGTTGTGCTCTCATTTTTCTAAACACAGAATGAGCACTTGTTTATTGTTTACATAAGAACCTGTGCACCACAAGCACTGAGTATAGTGCGGTACTTGTTTAGTTCTTCCTGTTTTTGGTGTTGCATAACGGGCACCTAAGTTGTAACGTCGCCATTGCAACCATATGCTTTCTATTTTGTGTTATGGTGTCTGCTCTTCTTCACATTTCATATTCTGTGCTTTTTCAGTTTTTCTGTGTAAGTGCTCCAAACAACTTGTGGTTTTACCTACGCCTCTAGAAAAGTGCTTGGTGAACATAAATTAACAACCTACCAGAACAATGAACTATAAATACTTTCTCAAATCAATTTTCACTCGTCTCCCTTTATGTATGTATATTATGTATCGCTTGTCATATATGTCTCTGGCACTGTATTTGTTCTGAAGACCAATAAATGGGTGGCTAGCAGGGGCCAACTATAGCCGATGTGGGGCACGTATGCTCTGGGGGTGCCCCTTGCGGGCTGCGGTGACTTATGCGCCACTCCTTCCCTTCTGTATCCATATGTACAATACATAATTTCAATGACATGCTCATTTAAATTCTAAATTAAAAATTCAATTCACCGGCCCAAGAGCTACAGGTTTAGCTGGTGGCCCGTCCGCTACCATAGTATTGGAAGTGGGAATGAAAATAACTCCTTGCTTGTTTGTCTTTTGGCCTCCACGGTATGCACTAGCCATGCATCTTGGTGGGTGTGCTATTTACCAACTGATTAGCCCAACTTAGCACACTGGAGCAAAACGCTGGCAATCAGGAATGAGTTAGCTGAAAAATTTATAATGTCCAAAATCAGACCATTTATATTGGTATAATAAATTTACTCATTCGGGACAAATATTTCAGGTTCCTTATTGGATTTAACACCTATATCATCTGATGGCCAAGCAGGCATCAATTTTTGGTAATGAGACAAGGACTTACGTAGTGCATTGGCATTGCCAGTGGCTCCAAGTAGACTATGCATTGGCCTTCACGGTGTATTATAAATATGGTAATAGCACACTGTACTGTAATATATTGTAGTAACGTTTTGTTAACCTACTAATATACTTCTTCAGTGCCAATTTAAACTGTGTACTATTAACTGTAATTGTATTGTAAATAGTGTAATAGCACACTGTACTGTAGGCCTAATATATTATAATAACATTTTGTTAACCTACTAATGTACCTCCACAACACCTATTTAAACTTTGTACTATTAATTGTAATTGTATTGTAAATACTGTAATAGCACACTGTATTGTAATATATTACAATAATATTTTGGTAACCTACTGATGTACCACTCCAATACCAATTTAAACTGTGTACTATTAACTATAAATAACGAATGAGAAAATAAATTAGAGTTAACAATCCCCTCAACTCCCACCACTACATTTGTGTGGATACATTAACTGGAGACATAAATCACCCGGCCTGAGAGAAGGAGTCACCTTCTGAGAGGACAGCCCCTCACCCCCCCCCATCGAGGAGTGGAATGAAAACCTCTCAATTGGAATTGGAATTGGTCTCCACTTTATGCACTAGCCATGCATCTTGGTGGGTGTGCTATTTACCAACTGATGAGCCCAACTTAGCACACTGGGGCGAAATGCTGGCAACCAGGAATGAGTTAGCTGGAAAATTTATAATGTCCAATAAGGGACCAACTACATTGGTATTATAAATTTACTCATTCTGGTCAAATATTTAAGGTTCCCATTGGGTATCTACATTTATATCATCTGATGGCCAGGCAGGCATAATTTTGGGGTAATGAGACAAAGTCTCTCATAGTGCATTGGCACTGCTGGTGGCTCCAAGTAGCCTATGCAGTGAACTCCATGGTATCCACTAGCCATGCGTCTTGGTGGGTGTGCTAATTACCAACTGATGAGCGCATCTTAGCATACTGGGGCGAAACGCTTTCAACCAGGAATGAGTTAGCTGGAAAATTTATTATGTCCAATAACGGACCATTTATATTGGTATTATAAATTTATTCATGCAGGGTAAATATTTCAGGTTCCCTATGGGAATCAACATCTACATCACCTGATGACCAGGCAGACATCAATTTTTGGTAATGAGACAAAGTCTCTCATAATGCATTGGCTCTGCCCGTGGCCCCAAGTAACCTGTGCAGTGGCCTCCACGGTATGCACTAGCCATGTGTCTTGGTGGGTGTGCTATTTACCAACTGGAGAGCCCAACTTAGCACAGTGGGGTGAAATGCTGCCAACCAGGAATGAGTTAGCTGGAAAATTTATAATGTCAAATAACAGACCAACTACATCCGTATTTTAAATTTACTCATTTGGGACAAATATTTCAGGTTCCCTATGGAATCAACATGTATATCATCTGATGCCCAGGCAGGCATCAACTTTTGGTAAGGAGACAAAGTCTCTCATAGAGCATTGGCACTGCCGGTGGCTCCAAGTAGCCTATCCAGTGGCCTCCACAGTATGCACTATCCATGCACCTTGGTGGGTGTGCTATTTACCATCTGATGAGCCCAACTTAGAACTAACGTATCCATACAGACGCACACAAAATGCTGTCAGTTGGTACAATTATTTAATTCACATGTATTTACAAAACATATACATAACCTTAATCACTGTTGTCAAAACCAAAACATTCACATCATAAACCACCATTTAAAGAAAACTGCCAACCACTGCACGTCAAGATGACAACATTGAAACACGAATAAATCAGTTGACTGCTTAAAAGCACGTCGTTCACGTGCTCAGAATTATAACCTTGTTACACCATGATTCTTCAACCAATATCTTCCAACAACTCACTTAACAGTAACTCTCAATAACTAACTTCCATATCATGACTAACTGTAATTAACTTCACCGTCAAGAGCGTCTCTTTACATAGGTGCCTGGCCAAGCTTTCAGAAAATAAAATTTCAAAAAATATCTTTATGAAAATTCTACAGTGTCTAATACACAGATTACAATGTACAGAATATTCTCAATTGTTCTCATCAACTACACCATTCTGGAATTTACAGTGTGTTTCATAATTATGAATTACAATTTATATACAGGTAAGAACCCAACCCCATGGCACTACAGTCCTTGAAGGGCCTTGGGCTACCAAGCGACCGCTGCTCAGCCCAGAGGCCTTCAGATTACAAGGTGTCGTGTGGTCAGCATGACAAATCCTCTCAGCCGTTATTCTTGGTTTTCTAGACTGGGGCCGCTATCTCACCGTCAGATAGCCCCTTAATTGTGGTCACATAGACTGAGTGGACCTCGAACCAGCCCTCAGGTCCAGGTAAAAATCCCTGACCAGGCTGGGAATCAAACCCAGGGCCTCCGGATAAATACAGGTAAGAATAAATTATAACATTCATTTACAGGTTTTTACATTAACAGAACCGAATATCAATGTCTTTGTGCAACACAGGTTTCATGACATAACCTCACATACAATACGATCATTCGACTGCATAAATAATAATAATACTAAATGGATATACGTCACTTCATAGCTATACACAGCTATACAGCTATACAAGTAATAATAATAATAATAATAATAATAATAATAATAATAATAATAATAATAATAATAATAATAATAATAATAATAATAATAATTCAAGCTCAATATCTGCATTAGTTATCCATGGGTGGGAGAATACTGTTTTCAAGTCATACCTATTATCGCACTTCTGTTATCGCATTTGCGTTAATATTCCCCCTATAATTTGGAACAATTTCCACACTTTGTCACACTTCTCGACTTTGCCTTGGGCGTAGATTGTATCTTCTTTCTTCCTCAATGTTGCTGTATATGCTCTCCTCCTCTTGACCAGCATGTGCCATGTTGGGGTTTGGGGTTGCCTCGCTGCCAGCCTCTTCCTCGATGATAGTTGATGTGTTCTCCTCACAATGACCAGATGATGCTGTGTCATTAGTAGCCTCTCCTCCTGGTTACTCTGAATGTGCAGTGGTTGGGTGACTCGCCGCAACTCTGATGCATGGACTTTGACAGGAGGGTTGGTCTTTAGTAAGTAGGTCCCATGGCCCAGCCTTTTATCCACCTTGATGGGACCAACCCACATAGGTGCGAGACCTGCGCGAAACCCTCCAATCTTAGTACTGACTGGGTTGTTAAGTTGCAGTACTTGTTGGCCTGGTAGAAAGATCTGGGTCTCTTCGACATCTTGAGTCTTGGCCTGGGTAAGGGAACTTTTCTCGGCCAAAGCTTGCTTCCGCTCGATGTTCTACTGCTGCTGCCACTCTGCCAGGGAAACAGCTGCGTCATCTTGACCCGAAGTGGTTGGTGGATGGATCTCCCAATCCCCAGTGCTGTACAGCTGTCAACCAAGAAACAGCTCTGCTGGGGAATAGCCAGTGACATGGTTGATGCGTCGTCGCAGGACAAAGAGTGACTGCGGTATCTGACGGTCCTACAGTCAATGTTCTTTGTCTATCAGGGAGACCCGTAGCATCCTTTTCAGCTCCTGGTTCCATCGTTCCATTGGATTTGCCCTTAGGTTATAGATAGGAGTGGTCCAGTGTGCCACACCCTATTCTGTCATCATTTGCTGCCACTTCCTCAACATGAACTGACTCCTGTTGTCTGACAGAAAGCACCATGGATAACCGTAGTGGTTGAATACCTTGTCCTGTAGTAGGCTGGTGATGTGTCCCGTCGTGGCTTCAATTACCGGAAAGGCCTCAGTCCCTGTTATGAGGAGGTCACTGATTACTAGGAGTCCTCTTTTTCCCCGTGGTGTTCCAGGGTAAGGACCCATCAAGTGCAGGGCTATGACCTCCCATTGGTGTTGTGGCCGTCTTCTTCATTGGCTGGAATCTGCCTTCCTGTTGCTTACCTTGGTGCAGGCACAGATGTAGCACCCCTTCACGTAGTCCAGGTTGTCTTTCCGCATGTTGACCAAGAAGAATCATTGTCATATAGACTGATAGGTCTCCACGCCTCCTGGATGTCGGGCTTCCGTGCAGTCGTGGAACTTCTCGAGGATGTCCTTCGTGTGCTGTCTGGGGATCACCACTAATGCAGGCGTGTCAGAGAGGTGCGACCTGTACATCAAGAGACCTCCATCAACCAGGAAGTTCTTGTAGCACATCTTGAATTCCCTTGTGACAAGTCGACTATCAGTGTTCTGTCTCCATAGTCCTACAGGGTTTGTCTTGTTCCTGTCACTGTCTGATCACTCCAAGATCAAGTTCCTTCTTGATGGTCATAAGGATAGGTTCCTTAGGTGGTGTTTTCATTGGAACTTCCTCTTGACAATTGTGCTCCTAGCTTCAGGTTCCTTAGCCGGGTGCCTAGGTAAGCTGCCGGCTCCAATGTTCATCGGTCCTGGGACGTGACAGACATCAAAATAAAATTCTGTGATTAACAGAGCCCATCGCATCAATTTAGATTTTGAGCCAGAGACTGAGTTCAACCATTTGAGAGGACGTTATCGGTATAGAGCTGAAACTTCCTTCTCTCCAAGTAGCCTATGAATTTGCCCATGGCCCATACCATGGCTAAGACTTCCCTCCCAGCAGTACAGTAGCATTGTTCAGTGGAAGATAGCTTCCTGCTGGCATACTTGATGATGTCCCTTCCGCCATCACTCCTCTCCTGGAACAGCACTGCTCCTAAGCCAGAATCGCTGGCTACCGTATGCTGGCACATCTTCCATTGAGGGCCAGGATTGGCTAGACCGGGAGAGTTGCATATCGTCCTGTCACTGTCTCCAGTTAACATATCCACACAGATGCAGACGAGATGCTGTCAGTAGGTACAATTATTTTATTCAAATGTATTTATAAAACACACACACATGACCTTAATCACTGTTGTCAAAAACCAAACATTCACATCACAAACTGTCATTAAAATACAATTGCCAATCGCTGCACATCGAGATGACAACATTGAAACACAAAAAAAATAGTTGACTGCTTAAAAGCATGTCGTCCATATGGTCACAAATATAACTTTACCACACCATGATTCTTCAATCAACAACTTCAAACAGTTTGTAGTTAAAATGTCAAGGGCTAGTGGAAGATTATTCAAAAAGCATGTGAATTGGCAAAAACAGCAAAAACAAAGTTTATCAGTAATTATGAGGTTGTGTCTACACCTTCTACTTCAGTAGATGCGAGAAGAACATTTCCTAACCTCAATGACAGACTTACTTCCAGTGAGAATTTCGCTCCTTCTACAGCTGACAGTGCTTCTTGTAGAAGGTTGAACAATATTGAACAGAAGTATAATTGATTGGATAAAGGGAAGGAAGCATTTGAAATTGTTGATAGGGGTATATTGTCTGAAGTACTTCATAACAATGTCTGCTGTAAAGAATGCTCTGGTGGAAACATTTCCCTGAATGTTGAATCTCACATTGGCTTGGCTGCTCAGTTTAATTTAATCTGTAGTGACTGTGAATACAGTAAGAAGTTTTTTAATTCTATTTCAGTGAAGGTGAATGACGTTGATCTTTATAGTGTAAACATTAGACTTGTGTATGGGTTACAAGCGATCGGTAAAGGCAAATCAGTAGCTGATATGTTATATGGTACGTTAAATCTTCCCAGACCTCCATCCAAGTTTGAAGCATATAATTATGCCTTGGGGTCTGCAGCTGAAGATGTAGCTCAGAAAACTATGCAGGAAGCCATAGAAGAAGCAGTCCAGGAAATTAACAGTATCCATGACCTCACAGTAGCTATTGATCGAACCTGACAGAAGAGGGTTTAGACTCAAATGCACCCAATGTGAATTTTCTTATGTTGGGCAAACTGGACACAGCTTTCACACAAGATATATAGAGCATTACGACATATTCAAACACAACAAACACTCCGCTATGACCATTCATATGAAAGAAAGGGGGATAACTTCACTACCATAGACCAGAACCTTCAAATCTTGAAGATTATTAATAAAGGTAGTCTAATGACTGAATTTGAAAATACCTGCATCTTTTTAGACCAACACTTCAATAAAAATAAAAATCTAAATGACATTGTAGAAACAAAGAGCCCAGTCACAGAACAAATTCCTAACTTATTGTCATCTCTTAACCCTTGTCTAGTCGGACCAAAATTATTACGTCAATAGTCGCACACGGAGGTACCTACGGGGTTAAAAATGCGCATCATTTTCGTCCTTTGTGATGTTGTTTTGGCATATTTGATTGCAGAATTCTTCGGTATAATTAAAAGAATTCAAGTATTAAAAGTTTGTTTGATCTAAAAGGAGAATACTGTAGACCTTAACTATGTCGAATGATCATATGATATTAAATTCGTGAGACTCGCCATTACCTACGACAATCACATCATATGAAATATGAAATATTATTTTTCTAAAATAAGTTTAGAAGAACTAAACAACAAGGTCATCAGCCTCCAAAATAAAAAATTATGCATTAAAACATAAGGTAATTTACTTAATCGCACATGGTGGAAACGTCCAGGCGATGTCACTCGTCACAACAATGATCACACACTCACACACAGGATGCACGATTGTGCCGAAATGCTGACAATGCGAGTCCAAATGAACAAGGAGAAAGGTATAGGGATGGAGAGACTCACAGTTCAACTGGGAAGTTCAGTACCATGCAAAATGTAATCGACCCGGAGGAAATCTCCGTGAGCAACTAATTAAAGGTTAACATAAACAGTAATAATGTTGTTTAAATCTTCAACTATAAATCCATCATCAATACCCATATATCAACAGCAGACATTGCCCCCTTCCCCACTCGTACCAATAGCAATCTTAGAGCCCCGCCCACCCTACTCCACCCAACACACTCCCGGCCAACAATGACACACCCCTGCAATACGAGAAACAGAGATAAAACGACTGTCAGACTATCTCACACAAGCAAATAAAACCGGACTTCCTCCTAACACCTAAATGGTAAGTGTCAAGAATATTAAATCCACTAAAAAACCATCCTAATATAGCACTCACACAATTTTTCATTTTATTCCACAGATTTCAACACACTAACTAGCCACACACTTGGATCCAGAATCCAGTGACCACCTTTCTAAGCTTACATGGAATAATTTTGAAAAACTTCACAACATAAACAACATACAGCATGTTTAAATGGAAATGAAATAATCTGTTATTTAATGATACTCGATCAAGCTCTATATCAGCATTCTTGCCATCCAACCAGCACTCTACTTTAATAGTGATTCTCATTCTTCAACAAAGTGATATTAATCTATAGAATATTTGGGCCAACCCAAAAAACCACATAAGCTGAACATGTTTTATCTCCTACAAATGTAAAAAGAAATATTTAAATGTTATGATTCCAATAGACTACAATTGCCATCCCAGTACCGGCATTATGAGTTTTGATATTTGGTATTATCTCCATTCGACGTGGACATGAGTAGGACGTTCCATTGGAACTTTTAGACAAGATCGACCAGTTTATTTCCAAATTGTAACATATATTATACACATTAGCATAAATAGTGGTAAAATAATTTTTAAGAATAGTTCTAGTACAAGTTAATCCTCTAATAAGCTAAAAAAGTATAGATATTTCAAATTCTACTTGTTTCATGCTGTTCCCATTATCAGCATTATGAGAGTTTACAGTATTGTTTCCATTGGATGTGAACATTAGTTGGACATCACATTAGAACTTCAAGACATGAACGGCTTATTCATTTCATCAACCAATCAATCAGTTACTACTGATCTGCATTTAGGGCAGTCGCCCAGGTGGCAGATTCCCTATCTGTTCTTTTCCTAGCCTTTTCTTAAATGATTGCCAAGAAATTGGAAATTTATTGAACATCTCCCTTGGTAACTTATTCCAATCCCTAACTCCCCTTCCTATAAATGAATATTTGCCCCAATTTGTCCTCTTGAATTCCAACTTTATCTTCATATTGTGATCTTTCCTAGTTTTAAAGACACCATCCAAACTTATTCATCTACTGATGTCCTCCCACGCCATCTCTCCACTGACAGCTCGGAACATACCACTTATGATACAATTCCTTTAGTTTTGCCAATTGCCAACTTTTCAATACAATAAAAATATAGTACAAACTTATATATTTATTATGATGTTTATATGGTACATGTTTCGCTCCTTTTTGTGAGCATCATCAGCCAAACTATCATTAATCTAAGATTGTATAAGATCATAAAACAATTCTTTTGGTTCAATATTGTTCCTATAAAACTAATTGATAATCTTATAACATTTTAAAAGTCACACAACAATAAAACTATGTCTTAAGCTAACACTTTTTGTCTAAAATCTTTTTCAGTCTAACATTTTATTGCCGAAACTCATCTGGTGAACATCTTTTAAAATTGTTTAAAAATAAGAATAAAATAAAAACTTTTGAGATCTGGCTAGTTGTGTTGATTTCTGTTGCTTAACTTGTATAATTGTCATTAAAAACTCCATAACAGTATTGAATATTTTCTGCAGTTGATAATTGTCATTATGGTCAATAGACTTGTTCTCGTTGCTGGAGTAACATTTATAAAATGTATTGGTATTAATTTATATTATCAACGGGATAAAATTGTTCATGAACAAACTTGTTGATGAAACACTTTCTGATGTGATATTGGATTTAAAATGTTCTCGAACGTTCCATAATGGCTTGTTGGTATATCTGTAATAAAAGATAAAAATTATATATTTATGGTTGTGATTGTATTTCTGTATAACATTTTATTGGAAGAATTGTCACTTACTTTCCTTTTTGCTGCATAATTGTTTGGTGTTACTCCTAGCCTCTTGAGAACTATTTGTTGTCCTGTTTGCACTTCTTGTGTTGTATGTGTGAGTGTGGATGAGTTTACGTTTTGGCAGGGAGGGGGAAGGGGAAGTTAAGGTAGGCGGCGTATTGATAGCTGCAGTAGACTGTGGAGAGGATAGTCTATGAGAAGTGAGGGGAGGAGTTGAGTTTGTTTGTGTCAATAAGCCATTAACTTTTATCGGATTAAAATGTTTATAGAATTTATTTATATCTGATTTGAGTATTTGTATTACTTCCGGTAATTGTAATAAGATGGGATTCTTTATTTCTATTTCGTCATTTAGGTTTTTATTTTTATTGTATTGTTGATCTAAATGAATGTATATGTTTTCCAATTCCGTCATTTCTTTTCCTTTTTCTACTCTTCTTAAGATTTTTAAATCCCTTTCAATAGTTGTAAAACTGTGTTCAGTTCCTTGCATGTGTGTACTCATTGCAGAATGTTTCCTGTGTTTGGCTGCATTTACATGTTTGAGATATCTTATTATAAATCTTCGGCCAGTCTGGCCAACGTATGAAAAATTGCACTCTGCGCACGTGAGCCTGTATATTCCAGATCCTTGATATTGATTACTATTTATATTAACTTTATTGTGGTTGAAGAAAACGTTTCGGTTCGTGTTTTGTGTCTTGAAGGCAATGTTAATATTTTGTTTTTTGATGGTATTAGTGATTTGGTTAAAAAGCTGGGTTAGTAAATGTGAAAGTTGCAAATTTGGATTTTTTATGTTTATCTGGTACAAGATTAGTGGCCAATTTTATTTTCACCTTATTAATGATTTTGTTAATCATTTATATTTTGTAACCATTATTGAGTGCTAGATTTTTTATAAAATCAAGTTCTTTCTTTAAACTCTTGTTTGTTAGTGGAATTTTTAGGGCTCTGTAAACCAAACTCAAAAATGCTGCCTGTTTGTGAGAGTTGGGGTGGAATGACTAGTTTTTGATCGTTACTGGAGTAAAGTTTATAACCTGCAACATACCACTTAGTCGAGCAGCTCATCTCCTTTCTCCCAAGTCTTCCCAGCCCAAACTTTGCAACATTTCTGTAACGCTACTCTTTTGTCGGAAATCACCCAGAACAAATCGAGCTGCTTTTCTTTGGATTTTTTCCATTTCCTGAATCAAGTAATCAAATTATGATCTTAATGTTCTTGTACTTCAGTGCAAATTGTTACATAAAAAACATTATGAATAATCCTAGTATAGCATAAACTCAGAGCTCTGATTTGGAGTTGGAATTCATGGCTGATGATGCCTGCAATGACAGGTGAAACATGTACCATACTTAAACTTAATATGACAGTAATATAGTCCTAAAGACACTACTGGTATTGAACAGGTGGTTTCAATAAATTAATTGTTTAACATTTAGTAACTTCTATATATTGTCGGTCAGTGGATGCTACGTACTTCAGTTGCTGAGCCTTTTAGATCTTTCAAGGACTTTCCAGTGGAAGCTGCTTCTCCAACTCCAGACGCTTTGAAATCATCAACTTTCTCCGGTTCAAGGACCTCCAACATTCTACATCCTATGATGGCTGAACGTTCTCTGCCTCATTCGCCTTTCAAGGAGACCGAGCAGGAAAATTTTTCTCGCAAGAAATCTCCTGATTTGGACTCTGAAAGGAAGAAAGTTTGTGAAGATGCTTCTGCCTCTGCATCTTCCACAAGTTCAATGTAAACTTTGCCCAGCTCTATTCTCCGACAGCTGCCCATCTCTGCTGATTTGGGAATTCAAAACTTGAATTATCTGTGGTTGCTCCCTTCCATCTAACACCACAATCACCCAGCAACGCTCCACCATTCACAGCAACGAACGTCCATAGCTATGCCCAGGCCGCCAAAAATGCGGTGTTGGCCCCTTCCATCAGACAATGAAATGTTGTCCATCCTCTACCACTGCAGCCTCAACCATTCTACGTCACTAAATTAATGCAAGTGGATCCAGACGAGGCCAACAGTCACACAATCTACACCATTCTCACCAGATTCACGCAGAATTATGCCGATTATAACCTGGAAATTCAAAGAACTCGGGCAGGTTATTTCAATCTTAAAACCTTCCAACCATTCTACGCTCATCTCACAACCATGATCGGCTTGGAGCATTTTGGGAAACATGCACGAGCGGTCAACATCACTCAGCAGACACCAGCACGTTGCCACACTCCACCCTCTTGGTCCTCGCCCATTCACTCTGTGTTGGCATATCGGGTTGGGACTGATGATGAGGTGGCAGCCCAGCTGCAGATGGAGGGCCACCAGATCTTCAATGTGGTGCGTATCTGCAATGCCGAAGGACCTACATCTCTAATCCAGATTCTATCCCGTGATGTCACTACCCTGGACGCCCCAGAAGATCCGGTATGAGCTGTGCCAGCGCTACGAACATCTCTGGGTGCACCGTGTCTCTAGGCTCAGGTATGTGCTATCTGCAGTCAGGAGCATCCCACTGCTAGTTGTCAGAATAAGGCTACCCCAAAGTTTGTAGATTGTTCTCAATCCCATCCGTCTTTTTCTTTCAAGTGCATGTCCCGACCTGTCCCTGATCCCACTCACCCCAAATCTGTAATCCCTGTTATCTCACAGGATTTCCCCACCCCCACGCCCGCCCCTTCCTCTTCCCTTCCTGCGCAATGTTCCGAAAACATTTTTCGTTTTCTGTCCATGATACTCCAAAACATCCTTCCTTTCAACTGTCCGTACATCCTTAACCAGGTTCAGTTGGTTGGCTGGTTGGTCTTCAATACACACCTCGACGTCACATATTCGGGGAACAAAATGCATTTTGCATATTCCCCCCAAATGCCATCCCTTTGATAGGTTAAACTTTGAATTTATACTACACTAATATCTGCTCTTTTACTGCCCACTGGGATCTTCTGGACCTATCCCCCAATCTGTATGACCCGGATATCTTTGTTTTAAATGAAACATTATTGACCCCATTCCACCAACCCCTCATTTCTCAATACAGCTTTCATAGAGCTGATAGACGTTCTGAAGCCTGTGGTGGTGTTGCTATTGGCCTAAAATGACATATCACCTGTAAACGTTTCCTAATAATTCTGAATAATATCTCATACTTGAAACTTTTCCTCCCATTATATCTCCTCTTGTTATAGTAACTCATTATCTCCTGCCCCATACGCCACCTCCTATTGCTTTCATTTGTTATATAGACTCAAAATTCAATTATTATATTTTCATCGCCGATATTAACATTAACGCTTACAATGTCTCTCAGTTAAATGATTTTGTTCACCTACTGTCTGCTATCTGGGCCATGCAGATTCCTTTCCCTTTCCATACCAGTCCCATTTCCAATACTACCCCTGATGCTTTGATCCTCTCCCCTTCCCTCTCCACAAATCTCACTATTGATTAGCTACTTCATGTCAATTCCGACCACATCCGAGCTCTCTTCACTTTTCCCCATGTGTCTTTCACAACCCGCTCTCACTTTTCCCGCCCACCGCCTACTAGGCGATTTTCTCAAACTAATCGGATCAACTATCAGAATACGATCAATGACCTCCTCATGAACTCTTCCACTCCCGCCTCCCTACCCAACCTTCTGTTGCTTATTCAACAGGTCGAACATGCTCTTGAAGCAGTTGACGCTCTCCATATACCCCGTCATTCTTATCATCCTACAAAACCGCCCTTTCTCACTAAAGCCTTATCCCTCCTTACATTAGCCCATGACTTATATCACTCTTATCTACGAACTTGTGACCTGACCAATTTACTTGAACAGACGTACCCTTTGACATGCTCGTTTGTTTATTAAAGCCATTAAAAAAACATAGGACTACTACCTGTAACACCCTTTCTGACATGAATGATTCATATAACTTCTGGACAACTTTCTGTCGCCTGACTAAGATTGGTAAATCCTCTCCCACATACCCCATTTTCACAAACCCCACCCCTCCTACGACCGCGAAGGAAAAAGCTGATATCTTTGCAGAATACTTTTCTACCATCTTTTCTCCGTCCACTTCACCTCACTATCTTCATCCTGATGAACTTACCATAATTCAACATTGTGGTCCTAACCTTCCACATTTTCAACCTTGCTTCTCCCATTTTTGTGATGTTTATTTTCCCACCCTTTAAGTGCTCCAATCACCCCCTCCAAAATCCTGCAATTCATTCGTCACAAATGTAATACCGCTCCCTGCTCCGATCGTATCACTTACCGTCACATCTGTGAAGCTCCTCTCACTCTCATTCACCTCCTCTGTACTATTAATAACGTCATGATATACTGTATACCAGCATGTTCCCCGCTCATTGGGGTCATGCTGTCATTCTTCTTTTTGCGAAACCTAATAAGCCACTCTCCGACATCCAATCGCATTGACCGATTTCCCTCTTATTTGTTATTTCTAAGATTTTTGAAGGTGTCCTATGTCACTGAATGTCCCATTATTTACAATCCCTCCATCTTCTCCCGACATCACAAGCTGGTTTTTGAGCCCTTTTTTCCACCCACGATCATCTATTCCACATTACCCCCTCCCTAGATACCTATCTCAAATCCCATCGCCCCACTGCTCTTGTCTGTCTCAATGTGATTAAGGCCTTTGATTCTGTTTGGCATGCAGGTCTTGTTTATAAACTTCCCCATTTGCCTTTACCTACCACTGTCCTCTGCCTCATATTTAATTATCTTAAATGTTGAGCTGCCACTATTTCTATCCACGGCACCCATTCTTATATTTCTCCGATTAATTCTGGAGTAGTTCAAGGCTTACCACTTTCCCCTTGCTCTATATCTTGTATACTTATTATATTCCCCACCCTGCCCCACCCCTTCACCTGTATCAATACACCGATGACCTCGCTATCCTTGCTCTCTCTCGGGCCTTCACTTCCCTTTCCAACAAAATGAGCACTACCAAAAGACCTGGCATTTGTCTGTAAACACCACTAAAACCCACTATATTCTCTTCCGTACAAAGTCCCACATTCACCCTATTCATCAATTGCCTCCACCTCACAATGTATAATTTCCCACTTGTCGAAACCCAACTACTTACATACCTCAGGATTCAGTTTTAAAATAACTTTAAATGGACTCGCCACCTTGCCTCGATCCACCGAAAAGTCCTTTACCGTTTCCATGCTCTTCATTCCCTCACCAGCTCCTCATGGTGACTAAAACCCCCTCATATTCCTACTCATTATAAATCCTTCATCCGCCCCTTAATCGCATATGATTCCTTGACATGGATAATGACTCACCCTACAGACTACGCTCGACTTGATCGACTTAATCGCCACGCTACCAGCATCACCCATTGTCTTACCTTCGATACCCCCTCTGCTCATTTTCAACCATACTACACCTTCCCTCACATCCTCACTCACCATCATACATTATGCTTAAAATATCTCACTAATGGCAACCTCTACAATAATTCTCTCATTAAAGAAGCACTTACCATGTCCCCTCTTGCTACATCCATTTTAAATGATACCCGCTCTCCTGAATATTCTCATTTATTCCCGGCCTTTACTTAGCTTCCACTCACTTTCCAACACTGCAGTCCTTCTCGCTTTCAATCTATCAGCTTTAAGAATATGTTCAGTTCAATGCTGTTGACTTGCTCCTAGCTGTGGTGGCACATGTCTCTGCCACTTACCGACGATAGCACCACAAGCGCTCTCAGTGATTTGTACAGTGCAGTGAAGTGTCACTTTTCTTATACCTTCCATTTTCACGTTATACCTGCCTACGTAGTTCACGTATGGATTATTTTTCTTTACCTATTGGTGTGATTTAATATCTTTTATTCTCTCAGTGTGTTCTGTGAGATTTAATTTGTGTGTGCTTTCTCGTTTTGCATCTTTCGTATCTTATCACTCATTTTTTAGTCTTTCACTCATGTTCAGTCATTTCATATTCTATTCTAAGTACTTTGTTCCTCATTGTTTGTTTATTTATTCCTTTCATGTGTAATAAAACGCTAACGTGGATAATAATCAGACGCACTATTCATTAATTCTTTTGATTCAGCTGAATTACTTAAGTGATGTCACTTTATTTTTCTCCTTCAAGATGGACTTTTATTTCTACTATTTTCTGTGTTTAATTTTTATTATTTGACATCAAGAAAGACATTATCTAAATTTTGGTTGACTCAGTTGCATTATATATGTGATATGATTCACTCATTGTACTTCAAGATGGACTTTTCTTTCCTGATTTTTTGAATGCTCACACATATGTGCATGGACTTCATTCTGCCCACCATTATCACTTTGTTCTACTGTATTTTCTTTCTTGTATACTGTGTATCACATTCTTTGGAGAAATAGATGGGGGATTTTGTGGTGGAGGCTATGGCGGGTTGGGGTGATGGTCTCGCCCTGGGTTCCCGTTGTTGTTTTGTGGCTGCCCCTGAGCCAATTTCTCTATTTTCCCCTTCTTTTTCTCGGTATATACGATACATACCTACTCACTTCACTTCTTAATTGTGTGTATTATATCTTTTTACTATGGCCTAAGAGCTGCTCATTCAGCTGCCGGCCCACTTGTCCCTCTGGGGTAAGTATTGAAACAACTTCGAATCGATCGATCCTCCATGGTATGCACTAGCCATGCGTCTTGGTGGGTGTTCTATTCAGCAACTGAAGAGCCAAACTTAGCACACTGGGGTGAAATGCTGGCAAGCAGGAAAGAGTAAGCTGGAAAATTTATAATGTCCAATAATGGGCCATTTATATATGTATTATAAATTTACTCATTTGGGTCAAATATTTCAGGTTCCCTATGGGAATCAACACCTACATCATCTGATGGCCAGGCAGGCATCAATTTTCGGTAATGAGACAAAGTCTGTCATAGTGCATTGGCACTGCCGGTGGCTCCAGGTAGCCTATGCAGTGGCCTTTACGGCGACAACAAGGGACACTTCACATTCAAGGCACATCCTCTTCAAGTGGAATGCAATCCTCTACACCATCTAAATGCCGCAACTTTAACTTCGCACCCAGCTGCCACAATAAAGCATATCAGCCTGACGCCAAGAAGGAAGTCGGCCTACCCAACAAGTTCATCTGTGTTGTCCTGGACGTCCACCCATCAATCTCGGAAGAGACCATCCTCTCTGACCTCCGCAAGACCGGTGTCTATTTTGCAACCCGGCTCTACAAATGCTCCGTAACAGCAACCAACTTACTTCTCTATCTCAACTCTTCAGCCGCCCGTGACAACCTTATAACTACTGAAGTGTATATCCGCCGATGCCTCCATCAAGTGGAAACCACTCCGAGCGATCTTCTGATACAACTTCCTGGCTATTCAACTGATTTCCCTGCACCTGCTGATTTAACCACCGCCACCATGGCACCTCCATACATTCCCCTGCCATGCCCTTTGTCCTTTCCTTCCACTAATTCTACCAGCACCACCACTACAACTATCCCCACTACAACCTCCTCTGTTCACAACTCCCTCACAACTTCCATCACTACTATGGTTATATCCAATCCTTCCCGTATAATGACAACATTTTCCTCCACCCCTCCTACCCCTGCCCCATCAAGTCAACAACAAGCACCAGAAGCTGAAACTACCACCAACACAGCGCATCAGTCATCACCACCACCACCGCCGGATTGCACCTGCGTCGTCCGCGGCGTGGAGACGACATCGCCCAGGATCTCCACTTGGCAGGAACACCAATTCACAGAGCAACCCGGATTTTTAACGCTTCAGGGCCTACATACCTCGTAAGACTCCACCTACCAACTCTGAACGACGTCAAAGATCTCATCAGCAACGGTATCCATCTTCAAGGTCGCCATCATCAGATTGAACCATCTCGCTCTCCTTCCCAATGTCCTAACCACCCTATAACACCCTCTCACCATCCCTGGCCAGCTCCTCTTTGCCATCCACCGAGTCCACAAATCGGTTCTTACCCTCCACCAGGTTTCTTTACCCCAATACCACTCCCATTAAACCTCCTCCACCTCTTATTCACTTCCTTGCATAACTTCTCTTGTCTATTTCACATCCTCGTCCATTACCTTAGCCCTCGCATAAACCCCTCCTTTGTCCCACAGACTTTCCATTTCCCTCTACCCCATCATGCTTTCCTACATGCCTGTAACACAGTGAATTATACTTTTATAATACTGACAATCAGTCTTGTATTTTTGTAGCTTCATAGCTGAAATAAGTAAAACATTGTATAATACTTAGGCATAGGCATACTTCCGCTCCCATCCCCTAACTCTTCACATCCATTAGCCACCTCCTTCTTCCATCACATCTCCTCAACCCACCTGCATCTCTTGGCCAAAGAGTGGGAGTTAACATTTACGTGGCCCTCCCCACACTGAATGAGTGGGGAATGAAAATATTTATAGATAGATAGATAGCCTTTACGGTATGCACTAGCCATGTGTCTTGGTGGGTGAGATATTTACCAACTGATGAGCGCAAAATAGCACACTGGGGCAAAACGCTGGCAACCAGGCATGAGGTATCTGGAAAAATTATAATGTCCAATAATGGACCATTTATGTTGGTATTACAAATTTACTTATTCGGGACAAATATTTCAGGTTCCCTATGGTAATCAACATCTATATCATCTGATGGCCAGGCAGGCATAAATTTTTGGTAATGAGAGAAAGTCTCTCATAGTGCATTGGCACTGCTGGTGGCTTCAAGTAGCCTACACAGTGGCCTCCACGGTATGCACTAGCCAGCGTCTTGGTAGGTGTGCTCAGTACCAACTGATGAGCCCAACTTAGCACACTGGGGAGAAACGCTGGCAACTGGGAATGAGTTACCTGGAAAATTTATAATGTCCAATAATGGACCATTTATATTGGTATTATAAATTTACTCGTTCAGGACAAATATTTCAGGTTCCCTATGGGAATCAACATCTATATCATCTGGTGAAATCTATCGAGAAACCAAAGTAATAGATGCTACTAGTGATCACAAAGCTATTTTTGTTGTATTTAGAAATAAATGTGATGGAAAGGAAGGTCGTAAAAGTAGAGCTATTATGCAGTACAATATGGCTGATAAGACAGGCATGAGGGGGTTCAAAAAGTAATTATGACCAGTGGAAAACATTGTAGGCTGTGGGATGGGTTTGAACAAATTATTGAGGAATGTGAAAAAAGGCATGTACTTTTAAAGGTGGTAAGTTCATCGCCATAAGATCTATCAGTGGCAGTGCGACGTAAAGCCACTAGCAAAAAAAAAAAAAAAAAAAAAGAAACAGTAAGGATTTGTAAAGATGTTCTGTATTAAGTGATAACAGAAAAAAAGAGTGACTGAATGGGTGACTATATTTCTAAAAAACATAACTCAGAGAATTAGTATAGGCGAAGCTTTATCTGACCTTGTAATAATTAAGAGGGGAATTCCTCAAGGCAGTATTATTAGACCTTTATGTTTTCTTATATGTATCAATGATATGTGTAAAGAAGTGGAACCACCGAGCTCGATAGCTGCAGTCGCTTAAGTGCGGCCAGTATGCAGTATTCGGGAGATAGTAGGTTCGAACCCCACTGTCGGCAGCCCTGAAAATGGTTTTCCGTGGTTTCCCATTTTCACACCAGGCAAATGCTGGGGCTGTACCTTAATTAAAGCCACGGCCACTTCCTTCCCACTCCTAGGCCTCTCCTGTTCCATCGTCGCCATAAGACCTATCTATGTCGGTGCGACGTAAAGCAACTAGCAAAACAAAAAAAAAAGAAGTGGAACCAGAGATAAGGCTGTTTGCAGATGATGTTATTCTGTACAGAGTAATAAATAAGTTACAAGACAGTCAGCGGCTGCAGGGTGACCTCGATAGTGTTGTGAGATGGACGGTGGGCAATGGTATGATGATAAACGGGGTTAAAAGTCAGGTTGTGAGTTTTACAAATAGGAAAAGTCCCCTCAGTTTTAATTACTGTGTTGTTGGTGTGAAAGTTCCTTTTGGGGATCATTGTAAGTACCTAGGTGATAATATAAAAAAAGACCTTCATTTGGGTAATTACATAAATATGATCGCTAATAAAGGGTACAGATCTCTGCACATGGTTATGAGGGTATTTAGGTGTTGTAGTAAGGATGTAATAGAGAGGGCATATAAGTCTCTGGCAAGACCCCAGCTAGAGTATGGTTCCAGTGTATGGGACCCTCACCAGGATTACTTGATTCAAGAACTGGAAACAATCCAAAGAAAAGCAGCTCAATTTGTTCTGGGTGATATCCTACAAAAGAGTAGCGTTACAACATTATTGCAAAGTTTGGGCTGGGAAGACGTGGGAGAAAGGAGACGAGCTGCTCGATTAAGTGGTATGTCATATAGATGTTGAATCCCATAAGGAATCCGAAATATTTTGTCCCAAATGAGTAAATTTATAATACCCATATAAATGGTCCGTTATTGGACATTATAAATTTTCCAGCTAACTCATTCCTAGTTACCAGCGTTTCGCTGAAATGTGCTAGGTTGGGCTCATCACTTAGTACCTAGCACACCTACCAAGACGCTGGCTAGTGCATACCGTGGAGGCCACTGCGTAGGCTACTTGATCAACCAGCAGTGCCAATGCACTATGAGAGACTTTGTCTCCTTACCAAAATTGATGCCTGCTTGGCCATCAGATCATATAGATGTTGATTCCCATACAGAATCTGAAATATTTGTCCCGAATGAGTAAATTTATAATACCAATATAAATGGTCCGTTATTGGACATTATAAATTTTCCAGCTAACTCATTCCTAGTTGCCAGCGTTTTGCCCCAGTGTGCTAGGTTGGGCTCATTGGTTGGTACCTAGCACACCTACCAAGACTCTGGCTAGTGCATACCATGGAGGCTTTTTTTTTTTAATTCCCCGCCTGAAAGGCCTCTTTGAGGGTTACGCCCTCACTCAGGCCGGGT
The DNA here is from genome assembly GCF_040414725.1 of Anabrus simplex. Classification (NCBI taxonomy): domain Eukaryota; kingdom Metazoa; phylum Arthropoda; class Insecta; order Orthoptera; family Tettigoniidae; genus Anabrus; species Anabrus simplex. Next base: position 395,213,854 of record NC_090266.1, on the reverse strand, counting down.
GAAGTGATAGAAGCAAGAGATTTGTAGGACGAAGAAGAGGGGAAAGACGAAGTGAAGAGTAAGTAAGATGTTATCTTGGGGTGTCTTGGTTGGGGGAGATGGCTACGGATGGAGATTTATACAGGAGTGTCGAGAAGGAAGTTACGTGGAAGTGTGAGTTGGTGAAGTGTTGAAGCGATGTGATAGAGGACAGTTATGGGGTGTCGGAGATGTTCAAGGGTCGGTGGTGATGGGATGGAGATATTAGCAGAAGAAGGAGGTGACCGGACATAGATAGAGCGCTGGAATTGAGGATGATCAGGCCGGGTATGGCGACGAGATGTGGAGTGGAGATATCTAGGGCGGGGAGGTGAGCGAGAGAGTTTGACGGGATGATGACGGCCGTAGAGAAGTGCTCCGCTGGAGATCAGGTGGGCGACGGCTGCTGCGCTGTGAAGCTGAAGTCTGATTAAATACGTCGGACCGGTGGAGTTGTAGATATGGAACGCCCTCTTGACGGGTATGGCTTGAAGGCAAAGTTGTTCTTGAATGTCGGTTGCCGGGATGAGTGGGCTTACACCACGGACGATGCAACTGAAGATTTCGTTTGTGGCTGATGTGTCTGACGGTGATGGAAGTTGATGAGCGGCTGCTGCTGTTACGACGGACAGAGGTGGTGATGTCGTAGTCGGCAGGGCAGATGTAGACAGTGTAGAAGGGCGGGTGAAGTAGCTGGGAGGAATACGTAATAGTCGAGGTGGATCAACAGAAGGTAGCGCGGGGAGAGAGATGGATAGAAGCGGTGAGGAATGGGGCGATGTAACAGTTGTGATGGAAAGCGAGGAGAAGGTGTGAGCAGGGGTCGTAAAGGTAGTGGTGATGGTGGTGGTGGTGGTCGTCATGGTGGTTGGTGGTAGGGAGGCTGACATCCAAAGAGGAGGAGTCGGCCTATATGCTTTGTTGGCTCGGTGCGAGCAGAAAGTAAAGATGTGTAGCCACCCGGTCGATCAAAAATAGCAGGAGTGTCTTCTGCAATGAGTTGTGTAGTCCCTGTCCTCCCCATGGAGGCCACTGCGTAGGCTGGTGGCTTCAAGTAGACTACGCAGTGGCCTCCATGGTATGCACTAGCCAGTGTCTTGGTAGGTGTGCTACTTACCAACTGATGAGCCCAACCTAGCACACTGGGGTGAAACGCTGGCAACTAGTAATGAGTTAGCCGGAAAATTTATAATGTCCAATAACGGACCATTTATATTGGTATTACAAATTTACTCATTCAGGGCAAATATTTCAGATTCCATATGTGAATCAACATCTATATGATCTGATGGCCAAGCAGGCATCAATTTTGGTAAGGAGACAAAGTCTCGCATAGTGCATTGGCACTGCCGGTGGCTTCAAGCAGCCTACACAGTGGCCTCCATGGTATGCAGTAGCCAGCGCCTTGGTAAGTGTGCTAGGTACCAACTGATGAGCCCAACCTAGCACACTGGGGAAAAATGCTGGCAACTAGGAATGAGTTAGCTGGAAGAAATATAATGTCCAATAACGGACCATTTATATTGGTATTATAAATTTACTCATTCGGGACAAATGATTCAGATTCCGTATGGGAATCAACACCTATATGATCTGATGGCCAAGCAGGAATCAATTTTGGTAAGGAGACAAAGTCTCTCATAGTGCATTGGCACTGCCTGTGGCTTCAAGTAACCTACGTAGTGCCTCCACGGTATGCACTAGCCGGCGTCTTGGTAGGTGTGCTAGGTACCAACTGATGAGCCCAACCTAGCGCACTGGGGAGAACCGCTGGCATCTAAGAATGAGTTAGCTGGAAAATTTATAATGTCCAATAACGGACCATTTATATTGGTATAATACGTGGTATGTTCCGAGCTGTCAGTGGAGAGATGGCATGGGAGGACATCAGTAGACGAATAAGTTTGGGTGTTGTCTTTGAAAGTAGGAAAGAACACAATATGAAGATACAGTTGGAATTCAAGAGGACAAACTGGGGCAAATAGTTGTTTATAGGAAGAGGAGTTAGGGATTAGAATAACTTACCAAGGGAGATGTTCAATAATTTTCCAATTACTTTGCGATCATTTAAGAAAAGGCTAGGAAAACAACAGATAGGGAATCTGCCACCTGGGCGACTGCCTTAAATGCAGATCGGTAGTGATTGATTGTGATTGTGTGAAGTAAAGGGACTAAGGAGGGCTAGCCAGAAAGGAATAGGTGGAAATGGTTGTGAAAGTAAGGAGAAACTGGACTAACTTACTATGAAATTGAATCAAGCAAAGAAGTCTGTTAAGGATTACGTGATGGCAAGCATAATTGACAGTCATAAACATTTTAGTGCAAAATGGAAGGGTATGTATAGTATGCAAACCTTTGCTTGAGCCCTGAGCTCCATACAGCTGAATGGGAACTTCTGCTCAAGAAAAGTTTCACGTACTATAGGTTCTTAAAGGCAGTAACTTGTTCCAAAAAGAACATTCCAGGAATCATTATTGGGCAACTTTGTGTATGCTAGGATCTAGAGAAGGCAGAAGTATTCAGTCATCAGTATGTAAAGGTTGTCTGTTACAAGGGAAATTTTCAGATAGAGGAGGTGACTATTACTAATGAAGTATTAAAATTTGCTTATGATAAGAAAGGCATTTACAATGAGATGCAAAATTTGAAAACTAGAAGAGCAGCCAGAATTGAAAAGAGGATATACTTAAGAAAATGGGTTTTTGTATGTTACCATATCTGAAGTAATTATTTCATAACCGTTTTCATGAAGGAGCGATACCAAATTAATGGAGAGTTGCTATAGTAGCCCCTGTATATAAAGGAAAGAGTGATAGACAAAAATATGGAAATTACAGCCCAGTTATTTGGACATGTTTTGCACAAAAGCTTTGGGAAAGAATTCTTTCTGGTTATATTAAATATATGCCTTTGCTGGCAGGACCTAGTGTTTACAGTGCACTATGTCTTCTGGTATAGGCTAGAGTAATTTTGTTACTTTAATGGATCTGTCTCTGTCTTATCCTTGGCTTTGACAATATGAAAGTGACTGAGATATGAGCGATGCTAGTAATGCCAATCCTTATGCAACCAGTCCCTGCTATGAATGGTGTGAAAATGTTGCTCATAGGGTCAGTTGGTGTATGCATTTCAGTGGGCTTGGCAGACTGATATGTAATAGCAACTCTGGCTCGGCGAGGAAAGCAATGGGAAACTACATCATTCCTCATTTCCCTAGTATGCCTCTTCAGTGATGCCTAGGCCATCTATGACAGCTGTTGGCAGAGCTGTTGAAGATCCCACCAGCGGAATCGCTGACGAACTGAACATACATACATATTAAATATGTTTTGAAATGAGTAACTGGTCTGACAGAAGGGCAGTTCAGGTTTAGGAAAGGTTATTTCAATGAAGCTTAGTTACAGGATTCCAGGAGGATATTGCAGATATCTTGTATTCAAGAGAGCAGATGGTCTGTATCATGATTCACCTATTTGATAGGGTATGTCTTAGGTGACTACTGGCAAAATTGAGTGCAATTGAACTAGAAAAAAGCATGATGGAATGGGTGGCTATATTTCCAGAAAATAGAACTCAGAGAATTAGACAAGGCAAAGCTTTATCTGATCCTGTAATCATTAAGAGGGGCATTCCTCAAGGCAGTATTATTGGACCTTTATTTTTTCTCATACATCGGTATATGAATGATACAAGTAAAGAACCAGAATCAGACATCAGGCCTTTTGTGGATGATGTTGTAAAGTGGGGTAACTTCGGCCATACAGGTTAACTTTGGCGACTGATGTAAAGCAATACTTATTTTCTCCTGCCTCCTATACTGAAAAAGATAAACCACTTGCGACAACTAAAATGCACATACAATAGAATGCTCTATCAACCCTCGGTAATCCAAAGAACATTGGCGGGCTCATTTTTGAGTCAATAATTTTTTTTCGCAGCACCGACTATTGTCTTATCTGGTAACAGCAGAAAACAAACGGTTTTCTGGCACCAGCATTCGATTCTCCATTCCATTGGTTTATGGGGTCAAAATATAAGTACGTCTGGTAACTGATCAACCTAATTTGATGCATTTTATTCAAATGGGTTTTTCAGGGAATAGTTTTGTGATAAAAGTTGTCCTCTTCTGAGGTAACTTCGGCCATGCCAAGAACGTACAGGAAAACATTATGCGGCCACGGGTATTGTAATTAGTGTAATTACAAACCTGTTTAATTTAAGAATGCTTTAGAAGAGATTAATAAAGCCACAATAACAATAAACGAGGAAGTTTATCCTGACAGGGAGGGGAAAGATGGTTCCTATTTTCAATGATAAATAGACGAATATCAGATGACATGGACGATGTGCAATTAAGAACTTGATTGACGACCCTGATATTTTTTAATTTAGAAGACAGTGTATTATGAGAACAGTCTACAAGATTGCTTCTTTTCTGATCTCCTTTTCTCTCCATACTATTGGGCTTTATGATTTTTGTACTTATTAATTATTATCTTTTGTACCATTCCAAATAATTATGCAATGCAACATGTAATTTGTAATATCATACAATGCCTGTACACTTAGGCTAAATAAAATAGTTTCTTCTTTGTGAAAAATGTGAATTTGATCACTATACTTCTGTTTCACTACAAATCGTTTTAATTTGTTTGTGATTGTTGATACTGGGCGTTCTGCAGGTTTTTAAAAATCATTTACAGTGGCTGAAGTAACACTACATTGAAGAAAACTTTGTTTCTTGTGTTATTTTTATATTGGCCGAAGTTACCCCAAAACATGGGGTAACTCCGGCCGCTCTTTCGATAATCATACACTTAAGAAAATGGAAATTGCAACACCTGGAAAGAGTGGTGTTACATTAATGCAATTGAACATGCAGGACGAGAGTTCGGTTATGATTCGATGATTACACTTTCAGGTCCTTCTGACTGCAAGTTTGGACAACAATCAATACAGGATGTGCCCACTACGAGCTGCAATACATTGATGAATTCGTCGAGGCATGGAGTCAATAAGGCCCTGGATCGCTTTCTGAGGAATTGTGGCCCATGCTTGCTGCACTACTTGGGTCAGTTGTTCCAGAGTTGTGGGTGCCTGAGGACGGTTGGCCAGTTGTCGACCCATCATGTCCCACACATGCTCAATAGGACTGAGGTCCGGAGATCTGGCAGGCTATTCTAAGGTTGTGATGTCGTGGAGAGCTTCTCTGGAGATGTGTGCAGTGTGAACCTGGGCATTGTCCTGCTGAAACATCCCATTAGCAATGTTCGCCATCAGAGGGACAACCACTGGATTGAGTACCCTATCAACGTACTGTCGAGCAGTCATAGTGCCCTCAACAAGCACTAATTGTGATTTCACATTAAAGCCAATAGCTCCCCAGACCATAATGCTTGGTGTTGGCCCTGTGTGCCTCTCGACAATAAGATCTGGGCGGCCCCTCTCCCCGGTATGTCGGTGCACATGATTCCGGTGATCACTGCGGGCAAGACAGAAGCGCGATTCATCACTAAAGACGACCCTATTCCATTCGTCGACCCACGTGGATCTTTCTCAACACCAGGCCAGCCTTACACGTCACAGTTGTGGGGTCAATGGAACACCTTCTGCAGGGACACGGGCTCGTAAACCAAAGCTACGCAGGCGATTACCAACTCTTTGTTGTGTAACGTGGGTGCCACAGCTGCTCGAATTTGCGCTGCTGTAGCATGGGGTTCCATCCAGGCCATCTGAACGATGCGGCGATTCTCTCTCACAGTTGTCTGTCGCACTGGCCCAGTGGCAGGTCTACGAGTGTGGGTACCTTCATTTGACCACTGCTGCCATACACATTGTACCGTAGATGCCTGTCGGCCAACACATGCAGCAGCAGTCCTTAGGGATAATCCAGCCTCACACAGCCCAATTATCCAAGCCCTCTCAAACGGCGACAGTTGTTGATAGCATGCTCTTCTCTGTCGTCGAGGCATGTTTGATGGGGAACACTTCACTGCACAAACTGCAAGTCAACTACGCTACACCAGAGTCCGTATACGGGAGTTGATTCCTCCATGACAAATCACGTGGGAAGACCTGTAGCAACAAACCAATGGGTCTTAAACTTTGATAATTTACATACCTATATGGCATTGTTCCATGTCATGAAAATCAACTCAAATGACCAATGCCTTCATTGTGTTGCAATTTCCATTTTCTTAAGTGTAATTCATTACTGAATAACAATTAGAATTATGTTCATATTTAGAAATGAAGAGCAAACATGGCAGAACTTATATTATATTTTTCAGAAAATTAGAGGGAATATTTCATATTTTAATTTTTAAAATATACGAGAAAGTGGCTGATATGGTACAAGATTGTGAGCAATTATGAAAAGACCTCGACCAGGGATGTAACCTCGGGGGTTTTACTGGGAGTTAGAACCGTTTCCATGGATTTTCTTCAAACTAAATATAATCAGAAACGGACGATAAGTGAAAAAATACTCCAGGTTTTGGCTCTTTTGAATATTCATAGAGAGAAAATTGTAAAACCTACAGATGTCTTGAAACTGTTTCGTTAGAAGCCTCGAAAGTTTGATTTTAGGTTGTAATCTGATCATATAATTTGTCGTGAAACCATTTATTTTGTTCATATTTTGCTTGATCTGTATATTAATGTAACTTTTGTAATATACCAGTACTGCAATCTGTATATCAACATAATTTACTTTTATCAGTGTCCTTATAACAATCGTGCAAGTGTATACCACACATGCATGAGCACTTTAACCCTGGAGTTGTCGCATGGGTTTTGTCAATGTTAATGGTCGCACCGGGTCTCTAAAACCCATTCTTTTGCAGTCTTTTACTATCAGATTTTTATACTTTATTTCCAATTACAGTATTATAGGACATCATTTAGTTTATTTTAACGCAGTTTACATGACTACAATATTTAACTAATCTGTTTCTTATCCAAAAAGTGTATTTTTATAATTACACAGAAAAACTGATTGTTTTCTGTTAACTAGTGAAAGATAAAACATGGTAAGAGTAAGATGTAATTTAATGTTTTTTTAACATCTTCTTGCATTTACATGCACAAAGCAACACTTTCATCTATTTTCTACACAGTCTTAATAAAACATATTTTTGAGAATTTCACACTTGAACTATTGATACAAAAATACAGAATTTGTTTAGGGATGTGTGAATTATGTGTCATAATTCATAAAATATAAATCAAATTAATTTTAGAAACACTTCCAAGTACAGGAAAACATCACTTTAATCAATTTCTGTGCACATTCTGCAGCCTAGTTGTCCATATTCTCTGCAAATGAAATTTTGGCTCTTGGCGCAGATGAAGGATGTCTTCCTGTCTTTGTTCGTTGTGCAGAAATGGCTTCTCCTTCTTTTCCTGGGAACTTCTGTGGCAGGTGCTTGCACAGGGTTGTTATACTCAGAATTAGCTTAATCCATTGTTACACAGAAGAAAAAGTGTATTAAACTAACAATGCGAAGTTTGACAACAATTACTAACGTTAACAGTTGCACCGGGTCTGCAAGAACCTGAACAGCCTGTACGCTCAAAGTTTCCAAGGCAACAGAGAGCGGGCTACTGTGTTCGGTTGAAGGTCAGGAGCCAAGAAGCTACCAGGGAGACGGAAGCGTTTGGTGCATTCCAACAACAGGAATACTAATATGTATGTCCACCCGGGTCTCGTAGACGCATCGCGACCACTCCAGGGTTAATTATGTTCTGTCATCATTTTGTAACCCTAACCCCACCCCCTCCCATCCCCAGCAGTCGATGCTGGCTACGCTACTGACTTCAACAATGTTATAAGATGGACATCAGGGAATGGTATGGTGATAAACGGAATTAAAAGTCAGGTTTGTGAGTTTAACTATAAGGAAAAATCCTCTAAGTTTTAATTACCGCTACTGCATTGATGGAACAAAAGTTCCTTTTGGGGATCACTGTAGGTATCTATGTGTTAATGTAAGGAAAGATCTTCATTTGGATAATTATATAAATGGTATTGTAAATAAGGGGTAGAGATCTCTCAACATGGTTATGAGGGTATTTAGTGAGTGTAGTAAGGATGTTAAGAAAATGGCATATAAGTATCTGACAGGACCCCAACTAGAGTATGGTTGAAATATATGTGACCTTCACTAGGATTACTTGATTCGAGTACTGGAAAAAATTAATAGAAAAGAAGCTTGATACATTCAGGGTGATTTCTGACAAATAGTAGTGTTACAAAAATCTTTCAAAATTTGGCTTGAGAAGACTTGGGAGTAAGAAGATGAGCTGCTCAAGTAAATGGTAGGCCTATATTTATTAAATTATTAATTGTTTATTAATCTACCACCTATTCAATACATAAAAGTCTTAAAATTAGGATTTTATCCTTTTACATTATTTGGAATGGGATACATTTCACCTTTTTGCAGGCATCTTCAGCCATTGTACCACCTCAAGATTAAATGTGTATTAGAATTTGATATTTATATACTTAAAACTTATTAAGGAAGTCCTTATTAAAGAGTTGAAATATGGTTATGATAATGTATTAAAGTATTAGAACAACAGCCTAAGCTGTAATCAATAACTGACTATATCTAGGATACATAGTATATTAGTGTATGGTGACAATATTACATAATCTATAAAACTATTATAATGTCATTGTTTGAATTATAGAAAACGCATTCCAACAAGAAATACTTATTAATTAAAATGTTAAAAATACTATACAATGTCAACATTAATATTATAAAGACATCTGATTGAAGTCCTGAGTTCAAAAGATTAACTTTAATTTATGTCTTTCTTCATAAAAATGTATAAACTTATGTTGTAATTCACAAACAACGACAGAGAGTTTGAAGTGTTAGTATGATACAAAGTACGATACTAATAACTTGCAACAATAATTGTCTGAGTTGTCAGTGGAGAGATGGCATGGAATGACATTAGTAGACAAATAAGTCTGAGTGGTGTTTTTAAAAGTAGGAAAGATGAAGATAAGGTTGGAATTCAAGTGGACAAATTGGGGCAAATATTAATTTATAAGAAGGGCAGTTAAGGATTGTAATAACTTGCAAAGGGAGATGTTCAATTGATTTCCAAATTCTTTACTATTATTAAAGTAATGGCTAGGAAAACAACAGACAAGGTGTCTGCCACCTGGGTGACTGTCCTAAAAGCAGATCAGTGGTCACTGATTTATTGATTCATTGATTGATGGGAACAATGGCAGGATAGTACTCAGAATGTGGAAATAAAGGCGAGGTTAGAATAAAATTTACTGATAGTGGTGTGCTAATAATCTGGCTTCGGTTTTGGGATCATGTGAGGTGAATAGAGGAGGATAGGTTACCTAGGAGTATAATGGACATGGTCATGGCGGGTAAGAGAAGCAGAGGGAGACTAAGATGATCATGGTTAGATTCATTTCTAATGATTTAATGATAAGAGGTATGGAACTGAACAAAGTCACAGAGATATTTACATACAGAGGATTTAAAATGTGATTACTAAATTTACAGAGGGTTGCAGACTGAACACTCAAAGTATTCTATAATGAAGATGTATATTTTTATTATTATTGTTACTTTTATTATAATTAATAGAGGTTTAAGTCAATGGTTGCTGGTTCCTTGCTGAGCATCTAAAATCCAGATGCCGTTCCTGACAGCATGCAAATATTCAGGTGAAAGTTCAAAATTGGAATCCAGTGGTTTTGAGAATTCGGCCATGAAAGTGGGAAGCCAGAAATTAAGCTTATCAGGCTCCCAAGTTTACTACTACTACTACTACTACTACTACTACTACTACTACTACTACTACTACTACTACTACTACTACTACTACTACTACTACCACTACTACTACTAAAAGTAACGTCCCACAAACCGTCTGTCTTAATACACTGAAGAGTGGGATTATCATGCATGACCAACATTCGTAACGTAAAAGGAAACCAGTAGCGGCTGGCCCATAAGGTCCCAATGAGCAAAAATTTTTAATTTTTTCTTCTCACTACATCATACACAGGATATAGGATTTTAGCTTGTAGGGTTGGTGATGAGTACTTCTAAATTGCGATCTCTAATTTCATAATAGAGCATAAAATTGTATACCGTATATCAGCTAATGGCCCATTAGCATAGCCAGTACTGACCTTACAAAATGATGATAGAACACAGTGAGGGGCTTGTGTGGTGCGTGCATGCATGGCTCGTCATTATAAGGACACTGATACAAGTGAATTATATTAATATTCAGATTGCAGTGCATTACAAAACTTACATCAAAATACAGAACAAGAACAATACGATTAAGGACAACAGTTTTACAGTGAATGGTATGTTCTGTTTACAATCTAACATCCAACTTTTGAGGCTTCTTAGTAAATAGATTTAAGAGATTTGTTGTTTATACAATTATGTCTATGGATGTTTATTTAGTTTATTGTTTATTGCTAGTTTATGTTTATTTCCTTTTTGTAAAAATTCCATGGAGGGTGCATCTAAACCACAGTAAACCACCCTCTGGCCATGCCCCTGTCCTGGCCACAACTCCATGTGACGATAGAGCAGACTTTAAAAGTACTAGTACATGGCATCCAAACATTGCCACTGGGGCTATGTTTCCTGGAGTAGAGGCTCACTATAATGTGAAAGCCTCAGTTACAAGCAGTTAACAAGAAGGGTGAAAGGCAGGGAAAAACAAGAAAGAAAAATCTACGCAGTTCATTTGCTTGCATTTCCGAATGTGCTGTTATTGAAACTGTTACCATAACTATACCAATGATACTTTGGAAAGAGAAAGGTGTTTCTCTGCATTAAATAAAATACATTCATGAGAAATGCATTGGCATCTGAGATGTAAAAAGTGCACTGGTTATAATCAAGAGATATGATAAGGTAAGCCTAGCTTTTTGTGACATATTGTCTTTCAATGACTATACTGGCATGAGTAAATACTTGTCTGTATTTTAGACTTATATTATCCATGTATGCATTTAAAACATAACTTGATCCTCCTACCAGAAACTTCACAAACTGCCTCTGAAGGAAACCTACTGAAAAGAGCTCTCATTATAAAGCTTCCTTCCTATAAATTCCTTATTTGGCAAATGCGACTCCAAGGAGGCACAATCAGTCTCTGAACTCCTTATTTCAATATTAAACTGGCTTCAGTGTCGGAGTCATGAAGGCCTAATATTGGTTATGTATCAGAATAATGGATTTGTCCGCAGAAGGTAAGAGAAGCAGAGGGAGTTAAAGGCGACATTGTTTTCACTCATTTTTTACTGTTTTCGAAATGGGAGGCATGGACCTAAAAAAAAAAAAAGGCCACAGGAGTAGTTGCAAATGGAAGATTTAATAGGCACCTGCAGTAGTTAATTTCCGGAGCCCGGGCTGAGAACCACATATATATTACAGTGACGCCAATAGATAAACCAGCACTTAAAACTACTCCTGTGGGATGAAATTAAGGTACCTTGGTGTCTCTGAATACCTTAAAAGGTGTCATTTTTATGTAAAAACAGTAGTGAGATTATCATTACCATTTCTAATCATAGAAAAATTATAATAATATTTATTGTATTATTATTATTAATGATATTATTATTATTAGTGCTTAAGCCTGTCTTTGACAGTCAAAATGACTATGTATTAAGTAATTGGAATTTCCAAATCTTACGAAAAAACATTACACTTTCCAGGTTTTATACAGCGTAACAGGTATTGTAGTACTTTAGTATAGTTGTAGCTTGGAGTTGTATTTTGACATGTTGTAAGATGTTCCTGAGTCGCTGACTAACTTTACAAACATATAAAACTGCATTTAACTTGAAAATCTGAATATCTGCATTTAAAATGGCAATTATGAAAATTAACATTCATTAAATAAAATACACACTCGTCGAACCCTGTACTCACACTTACTTGTTACCTGCTTACTTACACATACGTTATTTGAAGGGCGCCAGCTGTCACTCAGTACAGCAATAATAGAATGAGACTCTTGACTATCTCTAGGGTGTGGGGTAATAAGCTTACTTTTGACAACATACCATATACGTTCTGGGAAAAGGAGATTGGCGTTCGGTTTCCCCATTAATTTTGAGGTTAAGATATTTTACTGTCAATGAAATGAAACTATGAATTCGTTTGATAGGACAATATATATTCTTTAAATTATATATCAAAAATAGTGAGCCTTGTTGCGATAAAACAGATGAGAATATGAAATTATGACATTGCAACAGAAAGAAATTAGGCATGAATTTGAATTCTTCTTGACCGGACATTTAACAATTTATACGAAATATTTCCCTCACTGATTCACTTGACTGTACCTTCAACACTTTTAGTGTAATTACGACGTAATCCATTGCTCTGGTGTTTACTGTAGATGTGTCACGCCTAACGTGGTGATACATCCTTGCGACTGCTTCTTCTCCATATCATCTGACTTCTTTGTAAGTCAATATGGTATGACCTCTTGGCAGGTCCAGAGTTGCCCTCTCTGACTCCTTGGTAAGCCTTGCGTCCGCGTCTTCCACTAAGTGACGGACCAACCATTTGGTCTCACTCTCTCAATGACCAATAATGGCTCACTGAGTCTTCTCCATCTCTCGTTCACACTGGTTGACTGGCCAACCAAGGCCTCTTGATCTAGTAGACTACTTCACTGTACTGCATCCGTATAAGTAATGACTGACGCTACAATATGCCTCCACCTTATATAGACGTTGGTTGACACAACTACGTAATCTCCAGAAATAACAATGACATACTCCCACCTACGCGACAGATATTACATACAGTGGTGAAATAGCCCTGCGGCGATGAGTCCGTGCGCGCATTGCTAAATAAATACGATGACGTAGCCATGGAGTGGCGATGACTTGGCAGAATCGCCAGTGGTGTCGCAATATAACAACGTCACTTCCAATCTCTGATGTATACAACAATTCTCATTGTACAGGTATTGAGTGTTATACTACACATACGTATATATGTATACATCTAAGTGCAATCTTGCAAGCAACAGGCAATTGCAAAATTGAATAAAACGGATAATTACAATAATAGTACAATATCACAGATAACATAATAATAATACTGACATAATAATAATAATAATAATAATAAAATACAGATAAAATCATACAATAATAAAAATACAGATATCATCTTGTAACGGGATTTGAACCGTTACAATTCGCCTCCCTCATAAATAAATCGAAGAACAAAGAATCGATTGATTTATGAACAAAATTATATATATATATAACACTGACACATATAAACACTTTAAATAAGTATACAACAATAATTTTCTTTTTCAGCATCCATACATTTTATAATACATCACATATGAGAATTCTTCTCGCACATTGCCATCATAGATAACTGTTCAGTGTCCCATTCTCATACAATTCACAAGAACATAGCCCTTAATTTAACACACACAAATAATTTTAGATGATTACACTACATTCTTCTTTTTTTTTTTTAACATATCAAAACTTTTTGTGAAATATCGCTTATATGAGAACTGTTCTCGCATATTGTTATCGCAGTTAACTGTCCAATGTCCTGTTCTCCGTTTTTTTTGTCACACAGTACATGACAATGTAGCACTTATTCTTCCATTACACCAATACGACACTTGGTTCACACGCAAATTCACATATGTTAGTTTTATTTTGCCAGTTTCTTACAAAAATTTAATCATCTTACTCTTATTTCAACAAATCTCACGTGGAATACTTCTTTACATTCATTTTACTATAAATACCGACAATATCCCCTTCCTGATCTATTAAAAAATATGCACACTTCCCGATACGGTTCACAATTGTGAAATACCCCTGATAAAAAATATAACTTCAACATATTTCCCGCCTCTGCAGATGATGAAATGGAACTCTGAGTAGCACTCTGTCACTCAAACGAATCAATTTTGCCCTCATTAACTTACATATCTCAATAGATCACATCCTCCTTGGCAACAATAATTAAAGAATCAATACTATGGCTACAAGATGGTTCAATTATTCCGTAATCCAGCATAATGTTTATTTGTTCTTAGACTTCACTAGCATTTTTAAGTTGAATGGGGTACTTACCTCCCACAAATGATGAATGGTCATCTACTACAAATTTATATTCATATACGTGTTCTTCCTCACTTAACCACTGAATACATCTCGATGCTTACCTAACATCGAACACAATTACTCCTCCGGTAATTCACTCAAATTACCTCACGTCACTGCCTCATACTGACGATCCCTCAGATCCTGGTCGTATAGACACGTAACACACCCAACAAAACATTTCCTCTCACTAGGAACAACTTCACTTACCTCTCATATCTTTCAAAGAACACACGTTACCAAACACTTACCTCAGACCATCATAATTAACACGTACTTCTTTGCTAGTTTCCTCATAGAACAAACACACACTACCTACATTAAAGTCTACTCTACTTCCATGATTTGCAACCAAGTCAGCCCCTAAAATAACCGAATACACAAGCTTTGGTACAACAAGGCATAGTTGAAACTTACAATCATCTTCTATCGTGATTACTACCGCTATCATCTTATTTACTCACTTTGACTTACCCAACGGCTGTTATAATATCTAATAGTACCTTCATTTACCTTCACAATTTCCATCATCGGAGTTACTACCTCACTACTTACGTCATATTCTCGGCATTACAAGTACTTCCATCACTTATCAGAACACTTCTTACGCCTAACTTACTGCTACCATTAATTACTTCATTATCTACGACCACGTCACTACTTAAATATCTCACTTAACATTACTTAGGTCACAATCACATTACTCTTAAATCTACTTTCACTATATAACTACTTATACTACGTACCTGTTCATTTTCTACCTTCGGACTGTTCACTTTATTTACCCGATTCCCTGTGAATCTGAAATACTCTGACTCGATAACGACACCTTGATAACCTTCATATTCGGCTTATCATAATCCCTCTGATAACTCAAATCCGTACGCCTCCCATCTTCCGATTCTCTCTGATTACTCTTCTGACCTTTTCTCTCATAACTCAAATACATACGCCTCCCATCTTCCGATTCTCTCTCGGTACTCTTCTGACCACTATCACCATCAGCACAACTATTAATCCTCTGCTCATCATGATCACCCCCTCTCCTCTGATACACGGCTAACATTTTCCCCCTTCTCTCTACAATATTTCTTTCCCTAGACATCATGTGCTCTCTCTCTCTCCCCTGTAAACATTCTTCCCAAAGCCTGTCAATGAACTATTTAATCTCTCCTAAATTAGACATATTATTCCAGTATACTCGAAACCATATTTTACTTTCACCGATAAAAACATTCGACAAAATCTCCAACACATATTCCCATTCAATATTATTATTCCTCAACTTACTAGCAAATCTTTTCTCAACTACTTTTACAAATTCTATAGAATTGAACTGTTCTCCAGAAAACCCAGTTAAATCATGATCCCTACTGAACAAACCACTCACTACTATCACCTCACCCGCCGACTTACCTCTACCTTTCTGCCCTATCCCTCCCTGGCAGTTCACAACTTCTTCTTCTTCTTCTTCTTCTTCTTCTTCTTCTTCTTCCGCTGCTCTTTCAGCATTCTCTTCCACTATTCTCACTTCTTCTTGCAATTCTTCCTCTCTCTCTCTCTCTCACCTGCTGTGATAGCGTTTCTTGTTCGTTCCGTAGTTCAGTGACCTCCACAAGTTTGCTTTCAATTTGTTCATTTCTACTAATCTGTTCCCCCGTATCTTCCCCAATTACATTGTAAATTTTGTCCAATCTTTTCTCGACTACCTCATGAAATTCTTCCCGATTACTCGAACTTTTATCACTTAATTCTACGATATTCTCTGAAAATGCTCCTTTGACATGCTCAATCTGAATGTGAATATTGCTCCGATTCAACTTCATTTTACCTCCCATTTCAACACATTCTTCATTTGACTTACTTTCTAACTTACATGTTGACTTAGATGTTTGATTATTTATCTCTAATATCTTAGTATCTATATTACTAATGATCGCATTACAATTTTCTTCATTACTGCCAATTAATTCTTCCATCTTACTACTCACAGAGTTAATCTGTTTATTACAATTTTCATTATTAGTACTAATTAATTCTTTCATCTCTTTCTTATTATTTTCACTACTACTACTAAATAATTCTTTCATCTCTTTCATCTCTTTCTTATAATTTTCACTACTACTACTACTAAATAATTCTTTCATCTCTTTCATCTCTTTCTTATTATTTTCACTACTACTACTAAATAATTCTTTCATCTCTTCCTTACTATTTTCAATCAGTTTCTTACAATTTTCATTATTATTACTAATTAATTCTTTCATCTCTTCCTTACTTTCACTACTACTACTACTAAAAAATTCTTTCATCTCTTTCATCTCTTTCTTATTATTTTCCTCCATTCGTTTCTGACTTTCATTTCTACTAATTATTATGGCCATCAACAAGGAAAATTGATCTTGGTTCTTCCCCCCTGGGACTTCCTTTTGAGTTTCAGTATGCTTCTCAATTTCTGCACTTTCCTGAATTATCTCAGAACCTTCCATCGTGCTCACCTGCTCCCTATTTTCAATCTCACCTTGGATGTCCGCAGAAGCAATGACCTCGTCGTCACATGACTTGTTATTGTCTTCCTTGTCCATCTTTGGTTCACTAGTGATAGTACGCGATCTCAAATTAATTTCCCTCTTCAAATCCCTTGACATATCCCCAAAATACAAATATATATCACAAAGTTACACTCCTAACATTTAGCGGTAATAATTCCGTTGGCTTAAATCTGCATACTCCTCCCAAAATGAACCTATGATATGCTGTCATTCAGAACAAATTCTGAATTTATTCGAGTCCCACGTTGCGTCGACACATTGTAAGATGTTCCTGAGTCGCTGACTAACTTTACAAACATATAAAACTGCATTTAACTTGAAAATCTGAATATCTGCATTTAAAATGGCAATTATGAAAATTAACATTCATTAAATAAAATACACACTCGTCGAACCCTGTACTCACACTTACTTGTTACCTGCTTACTTACACATACGTTATTTGAAGGGCGCCAGCTGTCACTCAGTACAGCAATAATAGAATGAGACTCTTGACTATCTCTAGGGTGTGGGGTAATAAGCTTACTTTTGACAACATACCATATACGTTCTGGGAAAAGGAGATTGGCGTTCGGTTTCCCCATTAATTTTGAGGTTAAGATATTTTACTGTCAATGAAATGAAACTATGAATTCGTTTGATAGGACAATATATATTCTTTAAATAATATATCAAAAATAGTGAGTCTTGTTGCGATAAAACAGATGAGAATATGAAATTATGACATTGCAACAGAAAGAAACTAGGCATGAATTTGAATTCTTCTTGACCGGACATTTAACAATTTATACGAAATATTTCCCTCACTGATTCGCTTGACTGTACCTTCAACACTTAGAGTGTAATTACGACGTAATCCATTGCTCTGGTGTTTACTGTAGATGTGTCACGCCTAACGTGGTGATACATCCTTGCGACTGCTTCTTCTCCATATCATCTGACTTCTTTGTAAGTCAATATGGTATGACCTCTTGGCAGGTCCAGAGTTGCCCTCTCTGACTCCTTGGTAAGCCTTGCGTCCGCGTCTTCCACTAAGTGACGGACCAACCATTTGGTCTCACTCTCTCAATGACCAATAATGGCTCACTGAGTCTTCTCCATCTCTCGTTCACACTGGTTGACTGGCCAACCAAGGCCTCTTGATCTAGTAGACTACTTCACTGTACTGCATCCGTATAAGTAATGACTGACGCTACAATATGCCTCCACCTTATATAGACGTTGGTTGACACAACTACGTAATCTCCAGAAATAACAATGACATACTCCCACCTACGCGACAGATATTACATACAGTGGTGAAATAGCCCTGCGGCGATGAGTCCGTGCGCGCATTGCTAAATAAATACGATGACGTAGCCATGGAGTGGCGATGACTTGGCAGAATCGCCAGTGGTGTCGCAATATAACAACGTCACTTCCAATCTCTGATGTATACAACAATTCTCATTGTACAGGTATTGAGTGTTATACTACACATACGTATATATGTATACATCTAAGTGCAATCTTGCAAGCAACAGGCAATTGCAAAATTGAATAAAACGGATAATTACAATAATAGTACAATATCACAGATAACATAATAATAATACTGACATAATAATAATAATAATAAAATACAGATAAAATCATACAATAATAAAAATACAGATATCATCTTGTAACGGGATTTGAACCGTTACAATGTATGGATCTGAGTACACTTGAGAAAGCTACATACAACTGTCCTAAAAGAATCACTATCAACAGCGTCAGATGCCTTCACTCAATATGAGCACTGCAGAGAGGTCAGGCTTTTGGCATGCATTCTAGCGATTAGAAATTCTATAACACCACCTCACCACCCTTACCCTGCTGGTCAAAATTCTGATGGTAAAAATATTTTCAGCAAACCATGCTCGAACTGGACAACCACAGTTTCAAAAACCATGGCCACTAAGTGGGCTTCTCAATATCATGCTTATCGATAGAAATAAGCCCAGGAATGGAAAAAAAAATATGATCCATTTATTTTTCTGAAAGATAGTATTTTTCATTGATCAGTTCAAGTATGGTGGTCATCATTGCATTATTCTTCTAACCTGTGGAAGGTAACAGAATCCAGAATATAAGCAGTACTACATCATGCCGACAGATATAGCTGTGTGTCTACATCACCATGGCAAATTTGTGATGACTTCACTGATAGAAACATATTTTTCTTTAAAAGAGTACAAAAGTCATGGTGTTGAAAGGTTCATTGTTTTTTTCTTATAAAGAAGACATAACAATCTAAAACTACTGGTACCAATTTCAATTGTTAAAACCTTTTTATTATCTCAATACATCTCTAAATGACAGACAGAATTAGGAATTTTATACTAGCATATTGTGGTGGCATGTAAGGCCACGGCAGGTAAAGAATATACTCATTGCCATGATGTAGCAAAAAATGTGCACCAGAATTAGGAAACAAGTCAGGGCTTATACCAATGGATATAGCTGTGTACACGTCATCATGGCAATGAGACAATAACTTTGCTGACAAAAACATATTTTTCTTTAAAAAAGTATAAAGGTCGTGGTGGTGAGAGGTTCCTTGGTTTTTCTTATAAAGAAGACATAACAATCTAAAACTGGTACCAATTTCAGCTCTTGAAACTTTCTCATTTTCTCAATATCACTGTGAATGACAGACAGAATAGAGATTCTTTATATATATTTATTATTATTATTATTATTATTATTATTATTATTATTATTATTATTATTATTATTATTATTATTATTATTATTATTATTATTATTATTATTATTATTATTATTATTATTATTTCACTCACCAAAGCTGTTCACCAATCAGAAGATGGACTGTTGTCAAGTTCTCCCAATCTCTAAGGCTGTGATAGAAAGGTCCTTGTCATGCAGCAGATGTACAGAATAGCAGCCTTTGACTTTTGTATGTGATGTCCATATCCTGCAGGTGTCACTGTACCTTACTTTTTACAGGTCCTGTGCTGGAGGGGATGAAAGATCTCGCTGTTGCCATGTCCATTTCCCACAGTTTTTGAACTTCTGCTGCAAAGTCAGTGTACTTTTCGATCTTCTGTATGTAGGTCTGGTGAACATTGTGATCTAAAGGGACAATAACATTCAACTGTTCGATCTTATGGTCCTGTCTGACTGTACTCATAAAATGGGATTTACTCATCCATAAGCCCTGACCTGATTCCTAACTCTGGTGCAC
Organism: Anabrus simplex; assembly: GCF_040414725.1. Lineage (NCBI taxonomy): Eukaryota > Metazoa > Arthropoda > Insecta > Orthoptera > Tettigoniidae > Anabrus > Anabrus simplex. The sequence continues at coordinate 395,193,879 of NC_090266.1, read as the reverse complement.
ATTTTTTGCTACACTATGCCGATAATACAGGTATATATTTTTTAACTGCCATGGCCTTACATGCACCCACAATATGCTACATTTCTGCTGTTCTTTGCATCTCCAACATCTGACGTTCACTTCTTCTTTTAGGATATACTTGCGGTAGTTACGAGTGCTTATGACTCTATCTTGCATTGCTTCTGTTTTTCAGTGGAGGTAGCCTTGATTTAGCCATAGAGTGAATTTCAGTTTGTTAATAAATGGTTGACTCAGATGGTGAGGGTATGAAACATGAATTTTTTTCTGTTTCCAAGCATGCTGTAATTGTTCAGTACTGGTGAAGTTCCAATGCTTTTAACAGTGAGTGGAGTAAACTAATCATCAGCACAAATGCTACAAATAGATTTTGATTTCAGTTTGAAGGGAAGTATCTTTGTGGGTTTTCCTCTCTGATCGTATCATATCTTCCTGAGGTTGAGTACTCCTCTCCCTCCATTTACAGTAGAAGTTGCAAGTTCATTCTCTCAATTGCAGAATGAGGATCAAGCATATCCTCAGTTGTCTCTGCAAGTCCACTACACTTGGTTTAGACCACTTAATGACACCAAATGAGTAGGTGAGAACAGGAATTGCAAAAGAGTTAATCGCCTTTACTTTGTTCCCTGTTATTAGGAATAATTTTAAAACAGCTGCGGCCCTTTCAAGGAAAGTAGATTTTTTGATGGTTGAATGACTTATCCATTCGAGTTGATGGAACCCCAAGTACCAGTAAAATTCTCCTCATTCAAGATCTTTCATTATTTCCTTTTTGCTAGGCTGAGTGGCAACTTGGCAGGTTCAATTCTGGCTCAGTCCGGTGGTTTTTGAAGGTGCTCAAATACGTCAGCCTCATGTCAGTAGTTGTACTGGCATGTAAAAGAACTCCTGCAGGACTAAATTCTGGCACCTTGGCATCTCTGAAAAACTGTAAAAAATAGTTAGTGAGATGTAAAGCAAATAATATTATTATTCATTATTTTCTTTTCAGAAATCTGAAATCCATCAGTAGTTTCAAGTTTTACTTGCTTCAGATAAACTGTTCTGCATTTTTCCATTCTGAACTGCATGTGCGTATCATCTGATATTCTCTTCATTAAGGCCAGAAGTTGGGTCAGTTATTAATTGCTAGTGGCATACAGCTGAAGGAAATCCATATTGAGGAGATGACTTAATTTGTGATTCGTTGCAGAAGTCTTAATATTGTAACCATAGCCTGTACTCAGTGTTTTCAGCTCAGTGGGTTAAGAGCTAGACAAAATGACACGGGACTGAGGGAGTCACCTTGAAATATTCCTCTTCTGATGTAGGTTGCCCTTGTTTGGAATTTCTGTCCAAGTCAGTGTCAACTTGCTCATTTCAACATTGCTGACTTCTGGTAGTATACAACTGCTATATGTACTTTGTACATTCCGAGGACTTCCAGAAGTTAATCATGTGACAGTGAGTTGAACGCTTTCTCACAGTCAATATACTGTGGGCAATGTGGAGATTTTTCTTCTTGTGGGTGACTTGGGCAGCTAGCACACTGTCAATTAGCACTTGCTTGTTGCACCCTTTGGAGTTATTATGTCAGTCTACTAGACTTCTTGTTCTTCTCAGGAATCAAGAATTTAGGCAGTGGTTCTAGATTTTGGTGGCCAGTATGGACGTGAGTATTTTGAACAGCATGGACAGGCAGGTGATTGGTCTGTACTTGGAGGGATTATAGGTATCTTCATTCTCAAGCAGGTAGGTTATACCTTTTACTAAGATGACTGATCCACATTCTGGATTCTTAAAGAGATGTTCTAGATGACTGTATAGCACTTGATGTGTGCCGATGAGGACTTTATACCACTAACTATGCACTCCATCTGGACCTGGCGATTTCCAGTTCTGTACTTCCTGGAGGCACTCTTTCAAGTCCTCGGATATTATTCTCACACTTGGCATCTCATTAATGGTCTGGAATGTCATTCTCTCATTATCCAGCCAAGAAGCATCCCTATGACATCATTCAGGATTTTCCTAGATATTTGACAAAAAAATTTCAACTTTTCATTGACATGAAACTTGATCTTCTGTTCCTCTACTTTTTGTCAGTAGAGATCTATAGAATGTTTTCTCATAGGTCTGGAAGATCCTGTTTTCCGGATAACTCCTCATTTTTGTGTGTATCTTCGCAAAAGTTTTCCCTTATGATCTCCAAACTTTTTTTCATTCTTCCCACCCATGGAGGATCATTATCATGACCCGTGCTGATTATTATTATTATTATTATTATTATTATTATTATTATTATTATTATTATTATTATTATTATTATTATTATTATTTCACAGATACCAACTGAACATTAATAGGCATGTCTATAATGCATATATAGGGTGTTTCCACGAAGATGATATAGATTTTAAGGAATGCTAGAAAATGGCATATATATAAAATTGAGACAGGTACCTGATCAGGAAATGCCTCAATTGTTGGGTATGAGGTTAATTACTTTGGGTTATTTTTAACAATGGTATATGGAGAACTTACAAAACTTTGTGTGTGTGGAGATGTAAAATTTTTATGTACCTGAACATGCTACAAAGACATTTACACCAGCTGTTCAAACAGCCAACCTCCCATTACCGCTTTGATGCAAGAATGACAATGTCACAATAAGTTCTGGCATATCCAGTGGAATAACACTGGAATCATTCCAGCAATGTCACAGGAAGTGAGGATCCATACCAGGAGTTTATCTTCAACTTGTACAGGTGTCTCGTAACAAGAATCTTCATATAAGCCCAGAATAGGAAATTGAGTAGGATCAAGTCAGGTGAACGAGTTGGCCACACAGCAGGACATCATCTTCCCATTCACTCGTCCTGGAATGGATGATTAAAATGTGTACAAGCAGTATGTGAATGGTAGTCTGGGACTCTGTCATGTTGAATGCAGATGCATCGACGAACCTGCAAAAACTGATCCTATCTCAGTCCGTTGGTACTTGAAAGTGCTAAAATATGCCATCCTCATGTCAGTAGAGATGGGAAGCTTCAGTGACAACTGACAGTTGATGACATTGATATTAAACTAAACAAATTTAATGAATATCCGGTTGCGCACTGATGACCGGCACGTCACGCTGAAAACAGTATGAGCAACATGAGCCCCAACACTATGGCTAAACCCCGAGCTTAAAAACTAGTGGCAAGATGGGATGCTGCACACAGGAAGTTTAAGTGACAACCAACACAAGACAATTACCTACGATATTTTAACGGCTACCAAATAAGACATCGTAAGCGATGTGTAATGCTAGAATCAGACATGCACATACTCTGTTAAAATACAATACAAAACCTGTTATGGCACAGAAGGACTAAAAGCATGGGAATAGTTAAACAAAGAGACGACCATCATATTGACGTCGTCCTGGACTCTTTCAATATATATTTCACCACTCCTGAACATGCAACTGACAGAGAGAGGAAACATGGAAGAGGACACAGCAACAGCAACTAACCTGCACCCAACAGAGAAAAATTCTACTTTTCTCCTGTCACTCTGTTGCAAGTTAAACAAGTCACATTTAGAATGCAGTCAAAGTACAAAAGGTTAGACACCATTGAACAAGAAATTATTAAGAGAATAAATTTACATAATTTTTTCCTACTATAACCCTCATATTTAATCATTCACTAATAAATGGCATGAAAAGCTGCCATTGTTGCCCCACATCCTGCCTGAAGATGTAACTGACTACCTACCAATGAATATATTGTTGACTCTTTCAAAAGCTCTACAGTAAATTTCGCACCAACAACTTTCCACCTACTTATATACACATGATATTCTTGACAACCTCCTCTGCGAACCATGTGACCTTGCCGCAGTGGGGAGGCTTGAGTGTCCCAATGATGCAGATAGCCGAGCTGCAGGTGCAACCATATCGGATAGGTATCTGTTGAGAGACCAGAATAACGAATGGTTCATTGAAAGGGGGGTAGCAGCCTTTCGGTAGTTGCAAGGGCGGCAGTCTAGATGATTGACTGATACGGCCTTGTAATAATACTCAACATGGATTAGCTGTGTTGATACTGCTACACGGCTGAAAGCAACGGGAAACTACAGCCGTAACTACCTCCCGAGGACATGCAGCTCTCTCTGTATGAATGGTGTACTGATGACGGCTTCCTCCTGGGTAAAATATTCCGGAGGTAAACTAGTCCCCCATTCGGATCTCTCGGTGGGGACTACACGAGAGGGGGCGATCATCAGGAATATGGATACTGACATCCTGCGAGTCTGAGCATGGAATGTTAGAAGTTTGAATCGTTGTGGTAGGTTAGAGAATCTGAAAAGGGAAATGGATAGGCTAAAGTTAGATTTAGTTGGTATAAGTAAAGTACGTTGGCAGGAAGAACAAGATTTTTGGTCAGGCGACTACCGAATTATCAACACAAAATCAAACAGGGGAAATGCAGCAGTTGGCTTAATAATGTAAAACAAAATAGGGCAGCAGGTAAGCTATTATGACCAGCATAGTGAAAGAATTATTGTCATCAAGATTGACACCAAACCAATGCCCACCACAATAGTGCAGGTCTATATGCCTACTAGTTCAGCAGATGGTGAAGAAATTGAAAGAATATATGAGGAGATAGAAGATTTAATACAATATGTAAAACGTGATGAGAATCTAATTGTGATGGGAGACTGGAATGCAGTGGTAGGCTAAGGAAGAGAAGGTAGTACAGTAGGAGAATTTGGATTGGGACAAAGGAACGAAAGAGGAAGTCAGCTGGTTGAATTCTGCACTGATCATAATTTAGTCCTTGCCAATACTTGGTTCAAACACCACAAATGATGGTTGTATATGTGGACGAGAGCTGGAGACACTGGAATGCATCAAATAGACTTCATTATTATTAGGCAGAGATTCAGAAACCAGGTGTTGGATTGCAAAACTTTCCCAGGAGCAGACGTGGACTCTGACCACAACTTGTTGGTCATGAAATGCCATCTGAAGTTGAAGAAATTGAAGAAAGGAAAGAATGCAAAAAGATGGGATCTAGACAAGTTGAAAGAAACGAGTATGAGGAATTGTTTCAAGGAACATGTTGCACAAGGACTAAATGAAAAGGCTGAAGGAAACACTACAGAGGAAGAATGGAGAGTCATGAAAAATGAAGTCAGTAGGGCTGCTGAAGAAGTGTTGGGAAGGAAGAAAAGATCAACTAAGAATCAGTGGATAACTCAGGAGATACTAGACCTGATTGATGAATGATGAAAATACAAGAAAGCTAGAAATGAAGAGGGCAGAAAAGAATACAGTTGATTAAAGAATCAAGTGGATAGAAAGTGCAAGGTAGCGAAGGAAGAATGGCTGAAGGAGAAGTGCAAGGATGTCAAAGGCTGTATGGTACTCGAAAAGGTAGATGCTGCATACAGGAAAATCAAGGAAACCTTTGGAGAAAGGAAATCTAGGTGTATGAATATTAAGAGCTCAATCAATCAATCAATCAATCAATCAATCAATCAATCAATCAATCAATCAATCAATCAATCAATCAATCAATCAATCAATCAATCAATCAATCAATCAATCAATCAATCAATCAATCAATCAATCAATCAATCAGAGCAGTCGCCCAGGTGGCAGATTCCCTATCTGTTGTTTTCATAGCCTTTTCTAAAATGATTGCAAAGAAATTGGAAATTTATTGAACATCTCCCTTGGTAAGTTATTCCAATCCCTAACTCCCCTTCCTATAAACAAATATTTGCCCCAATTTGTCCTCTTCAATTCCAACTTTATCTTCATATTGTGATCTTTTCTACTTTTAAAGACACCATCCAAACTTCTTCGTCTACTGATGTCCTCCCACACCATCTCTCCACTGACAGCTCGGAACATACCACTTCGTCGAGCAGCTTGTCTCCTTTCTACCAAGTCTTCCCAGCCCAAACTTAGCAACATTTTTGTAACGCTACTCTTTTGTCGGAAATCGCCCAGAACAAATTGAGCTGCTTTTCTTTGGATTTTTTCCAGTTCCTGAATCAAGTAATCCTGGTAAGGGTCCCATACATTGGAACCATACTCTAATTCGGGTCTCACCAGGGACAAATATGCTCTCTCCTTTACATCCTTACTACAACCCCTAAATACTCTCATAACCATGTGCAGAGATCTGTACCCTTTATTTACAATCATATTTATGTGATTACCCCAATGAAGATCTTTCCTTATATTTATACCTAGGTATTTACAATGATCCCCAAAGGGAACTTTCACCCCATCAATGCAGTATTTAAAACTGAGAGGACTTTTCCTATTTGTGAAACTCACAACCTGACTTTTATTCCCATTTATCATCATACCATTGCCTACTGTCCATTTCCCAACATTATCGAGGTCATTTTGCAGTTGCTCACAATCTTGTAACTTATTTATTACTGTGTACAGAATAACATCATCTGCGAAAAGTGTTATCTCTGATTCCACTTCTTTACACATATTATTGATATACATAAGAAAACATAAAGGTCCAATAATACTTCCTTGAGGAATTCCCCTCTTAAATTTTACAGGGACAGATAAAGCTTCACCTACTCCAATTCTCTGAATTCTATTTTCTAGAAAGAGAACCACCCATTCAGTCACTCTTTTGTCAAGTCCAATTGCACTCTTTTCTGCCAGTAGTTTCCCATGATCTACCCTATCAAATGCCTTAGATAAGTCAATCGCAATACAGTCCAACTGACCTCCTGAATCCAGGATATCTGCTATATCTTGCTGGAATCCTACAAGTTGGGCTTCAGTGGAATAACCTTTCCTAAACCCAAACTGCCTTCTATCAAACCAGTTATTAATTTTGCAAACACGTCTTATATAATCAGAAAGAATGCTTTCCCAAAGCTTATATACAATGCATGTCAAACAGACTGGCCTGTAATTTTCAGCTTTAAGTCTATCACCCTTTCCTTTATATACAGGGGCTACTATAGCAACTCTCGATTCATTTGGTAAAGTTCCTTCATGCGAACAATAATCAAACAAGTACTTCAGATATGGTACTATATCCCAACCCACTGTCTTTAGTATATCCCCCGAAACGTTATCAATTCCAGCTGCTTTTCTAGTTTTCAACTTTTGTATCTTACTGTAAATGTCATTGCTGTCATAGGTAAATTTTAATACTTCTTTAGTATTAGTCACCTCCTCTATCTGGACATTACCCTTGTAACCAAGAATCTTTACATACTGCTGACTGAATACTTCTGCCTTTTGAAGATCCTCGCGTACACACTCCCCTTGTTCATTAATGATTCCTGGAATGTCCTTCTTGGAACCTGTTTCTGCCTTAAAGTACCTATACATACTCTTCCATTTTTCACTAAAATTAATGTGGCCACCAATTATGCTTGCCATCATGTTATCCTTAGCTGACTTCTTTGCTAGGTTCAATTTCCTAGTAAGTTCCTTCAATTTCTCCTTACTTCCACAGCCATTCCTAACTCTATTTGTTTCCAACCTGCACCTCTTTCTTAGTCTCTTTACTTCCCTGTGATAATATAGTGGATCTTTACCATTCCTTACCACCTTTAAAGGTATAAACCTATTTTCACTTTCCTCAACAATTGCTTTAAACCCACCTCAGAGTCTGTTTAAATTTTTATTTACCGTTTTCCACCGATCATAGTTACTTATTAAACACTCCCTCGTGCCTGTTTTATCAGCCATATGGCACTGCCCAACAGTCCTAATTTGAATCTCTTCCTTTCTTTCACATTTATTTTTAATTACCACGAAAACAGCTTCGTGATCACTAATACCATCTATTACTTCGGTTTCTCTATAGAGCTCATCTGGTTTTACCAGCACCACATCCAGAATATCTAGTCGGTTCCATCACTTTCTGAATCAGGTGCCCTTCCCATAATAACTTATTTGCCATTTTTTGGTCATGCTTCCTGTCGTTCGCATTACCTTCCAATTGACATTTGGTAAATTGATATCACCCGCTACGATCACGTTCCTTTCCTTATCGTTTCTCACATAGCTGATTATCTTATCAAATAATTCTGAATCAGCATCTGCGCTACCCTTTCCTGGTCAGTATACTCCAAAGACATCTAGTTGCCTATAATCTTTAGAAATGAGCCTTACCGCTAGAATTTCGTGCTTGTCATCTTTAACTTTTTCGTACCTTACAAATTCTTCTTTCACGAGAATGAATACTCCCCCTCCTACCTTTCCTATCCTATCTCTACGATACACCCTCCAGTTCCGTGAGAAAATTTCTGCATCCATTATATCATGTCTCAGCCATGATTCAACTCCTATTACAATATCTGGTAAGTATATATCTATTAAATTACTTAATTCTATTCCATTCTTTACAATAATTCTACAGTCGAGCACTAACAGTTTTACGTCATCCCTACTTGATTTCCATTTCCCTGTTCCCTTAATACCGCTGCCTAGCGCACTCTGTTTCCTTGAATGCACCTCCCTATAACACTTCTAAACAAATTTCCTAACTTATATGTACTACTGCGGTTTAAGTGAAGGCCATCTGAGCGCAGATCCCTATCTCCTACCCACCCATTCGGATCTAGAAATTTCAGTCCTAGTTTCCCACATACCCACTCCATAGTCTCATTTAACTCCCCAATCACCTTCCAGTCAGCATCCCTCCTACACAGTATTCCACTGATAACAATCTCAGCTTCCTTAAATTTCACCTGTGCTGCATTTACCAGATTCCACACATCCCCAACTATGTTGGTACTTATACCTGCTTGTCTTACGTTGTTCGTACCAACGTGAAACACTACCACCTTCTCCTTTCCCTCCTCCTTCTCTTCTACTTTCCTCAACATCTGCCTTAACCTAATTCCTGGATAACACTCTACAATGGGAGCCTTTCCTTCGCACACTTTCCCGACATGTCTAACGATAGAATCCCCCATGACCAGAGCCTCAACCCTACCCACCTCATTTGATCCCCTCCCCTCCTGGTCAGTCCTATCTTTCCTGACAGCTGCAGAAGCTACTTCCTCCTCTCTATTCTCCATCCCATTACCTTGTTCCACCTGTCTTTTCCTATCCACTACTCCACATTTCCCTTTCCTACCTCTTCCCTTTCTCCTACTTCCAAACTTCTCAGCAACAGTTCCCTGTTCCTCATCTTCCCTCGGTTGTTCTACCTGCAGTGACTCGTACCGATTTCTCTCGGACACCTGTCCTGAATTTTGATCCTGAATGGAGCCCTTAGCCTGCAATCTCCTTCCCCTTAAAACATTAGACCACATGTCTTCCACAATTCCCCCATTTCCTCCCAATCCCTCTATTTCATCTACTGTATCCTGTACATTGTTTCAAGGCCTACTTTACTTCCTGTCCTCTGAGAGTATCCTAATTATCTCCCTCAAGCTCTCCAACTCCTCCCTCATACTCCTTAATGCCTGGCCACACCCACAGTTCCTACACTCTCACTGCTTAAGCATTTTTTTACTAAATAATGAAAAGAAAAGTTAAAATAAAATAAATTATTCTGTGCAAAATAGAAATGAAAGGAAATAAATATTGTCTAGGTTAGTTCACAAAGAACACATGACAGTAAGTTATTTAATATAGGCTACTACTACACTACAATACTACTTAATTGTACTATTTTTATTCCTACAACACGCTAACACGATGAAAATTGCTGTTAATTACTGGAGCTCAGATGGAAAGCCACTTTTAAGGAAAGAAGACAAAGCAGAAAGATGGCAGGAGCATATTCAACAGTTGTATCAAGGTAAAGATGTAGATAATTTGGTTCTGGAAAAGGAAGAGCCTGTTGATGCTGATGAAATGGGAGACCCAATTTTGAGGTCAGAGTTTGACAGAGCTGTGAGTGACCTCAATAGGAACAAGGCACCTGGAATTGATGACATTCCCTCTGAATTACTGACTGCCTTAGGAGAAACGAGCATGGCAAGGTTATTCCATTTAGTGTGCAAGATGTATGAGACAGGAGAAGTCCCATCCGATTTTCGGCAGAATGTTGTTATACCTATTCCCAAGAAAGCCGGTGCTGACAGGTGTGAAAACTACCGCACCATTAGTTTAGTATCTCATGCCTGCAAAATTTTAATACATATTATTTACAGAAGAATGGAAAAACAAGTTGAAGCTGAGTTGGGAGAAGATCAATTTGGCTTCAGAAGAAATATAGGAACACGTGAAGCAATCCTGACTTTATGTCTGATCTTAGAGGATCGAATCAAGAAGGACAAGCCCACGTACATGGCATTCGTAGCTCTAGAAAAGGCATTCGATAATGTTGATTGCACCATGCTATTTATGATTCTGAAGATGATAGCGATCAGATACTGAGAACGAAGAATTATCTACAAGCTGTATAAAAATCAGTCTGCAGAGATAAGAATCGAGGGCTTTGAAAAAGAAGCAGCAATCCAGAAAGGAGTGAGGCAAGGCTGCAGTTTGTCCCCTCTCCTTTTCAATGTTTACATAGAACAGGCAGTAAAGGAAATCAAAGAGAAATTTGGAAAGGGAATCACAATCCAAGGAGAGGAAATCAAAACCTTGAGATTTGCAGATGATATTGTTATTTTATCTGAGACTGCAGAAGATCTCGAGAAGTTGCTGAATGGTATGGATGAAGTCTTGGGTAAGGAAAACCTGATGAAAATAAATAAGTCCAAAACAAAAGTAATGGAGTGCAGTCGAACGAAGCCAGGTGAGGTAGGAAATATTAGATTAGGAAATGAAGTCTTAAAGAGGAAGTAGATGAATATTGTTACTTGGGTAGTAAAATAACTAACGATGGCAGAAGTAAGAAGGTCATAATATGCAAACTAGCACAAGGAAGGGAGAGCTTTCTTAAGAAAAGAAATTTGCTCACTTCAAACATTGATATCGGAATCAGAAAAATGTTTTTGAAGACTTTTGTGTGGAGCGTGGCATTGTATGGAAGTGAAACATGGATGATAACTAGCTCAGAAAGAAAGAGAATAGAATCTTTTGAAATGTGGTGGAACAGAAGGATGTTGAAGGTGAGATGGATTGATCGAATCACGAATGAAGAGATACTGAATCAAATTGGTGAGAGGAGATTGATTTGGCTAAATTTGATGAGAAAAAGGGGTAGAATGATAGAACACATCTTAAGACACCCAGGATTTGTTCAGTTGGTTTTTGAAGGAAGTGTAGGTGGTAAGAACGGTAGGGGTAGACCAAGGTATGAATATAACAAGCAGATTAGAGCAGATGTAGGATGCAATAGTTACGTAGAAATGAAAAGGTTAGCACATGATAGGGTGGCATGGAGGGCTGCATCAAACCAGTCTATGGACTTATGACTCAAACACATTCTTGACAAGTACCGGTCCGGTTTTTGATGCAATCATATGAATCAATCATTTAGTCATCACTGATCTGTATTTACGACAGTCGCCCAGGTAGTAGATTCCCTATCTGTTGTTTACCTATTCTTTTCTTAAACAATAGTGAAGAAATCAGAAATTTATTGAACATCTCCCTTGGTAAATTTTTCCAACCCCTCACTCCTCTTGCTATAAATGATTATTTCCCCTAGTTTGTCCTCTTGAATTTGAACTTTATCTTCATACTGTGACCATAACTACTTTTAAAAACACTACTCAAACTTATTCATCTACTAATCTCACTCCACGCCATTCTACACCAACAGCTTGGAACATACAACTTATGATGATGAGGTAGGTGTAGATTCCCATAGGGAACCTGAAATATTTGTCCCAAATGAGTAAATTCATAATACCAATATATTTGTCCGTTATTGGACGTTATAAATTTTCCAGCTAACTCAATCCTGGTTGGCAGTGTTTCGCCCCAGTGTGCTAAGTTGGGCTCATCAGTTCTTAAACGGACCAACTATACTGGTATTACATACAACTTAGTCGAGCAGCTCATCTCCTTTCTCCCATGTCTTCCATCCCAAACTTTGCAACATTTTCATAATGCTAATCTTTTGTCATGCCCTCTCTGTTACATCCCTATTACAACCCCTAAATACCCTCATAACCATGTGCAGAGATCTGTACCCTTTATTTACAATAATATTACTGAGATTACTCCAATGAAGTTAGAATAACGGCCGAGAGGATTCATCGTGCTGACCACACGACACCTCGTAATCTGCAGGCCCCCGGGCTGAGCAGCGGTCGCTTGGTAGGCCAAGGCCCTCCAATGGCTGTAGTGCCAAGGGGTTTGGTTTGGTTTTTTCCAATGAAGTTCTTTCCTTATATTAACACCTATGTACATACAGTGTTCCCCATAATGAACTTTCACCCCATCAACATGGTAATTTAAAATGAGAGAACTTTCCCTGTTAGTGTAACTTACAACCTGACTTTTAACTCTGTTTATTGTCATACAATTGCCTGCTGTCCATCTCACAATACTGTTGAGGTCTTTTGGCACTTACTCATGATCTTGTTACTTATTTATTTCTCTATACAATTTAACATCATCTACAAAAGCACCTTACCGCTGATTAGAGTTCATTACTCATATCATTTATAGGTAGTAAAACATAAAGTTTCAATAATTCTGCCTTGTGATGATGCTTGTTGTTTTAAGGGGCCTAACATCGAAGGTCATCGGCCCAATTCTGCCTTGTGGAATTCCCCTCTGAATGGTTACACGTTCACATAATGCTTCACCTACTCTAATTCTCTGAGTTCTGTTATTTAGAAGTATAGCCACCCAATCAGTTACTTTTTTGTCTAGTCCAATATTGCACTCATTTTTGCCATGATCCATCCAATCGAATGCCTTTGATAGGTCAATTGTGTCACAGTCCATTTGATCTCCCGAATCTACGATATGTCGCTGGAATCCTACAAGTTAAGCTTCAGTGGAATAACCTTTTATTAACCACAACTGCCTTCTATTGAAACAATTATTAACTTTGCAAACATGTCTAACATAATCAGAAATAATGCTATCCCAAAGATTACATATAACACATGTCCAACTGACTGGCCTGTAATTTTTAGCTTTATGTTTATAACCCTTTCCTTTATACACAGGGGCTACTATAGCAACTTTCCATTCATTTGGTATAGCTCATTCATGCAAACAGTAATGAAATAATTACTTCAGATATGCTATATATCCCATGGCTTTTTCTTTAGTATATCCTCTTATCAATTCCAGCTAATTTTCTAATTGTTAATTTTGTATCTTATTGTAAATGTTTTTGTTATCATAAGCAAATTTTAATACTTCCTTGATATTAGTCACCTCTTCTATATTGATATTTTCCTTGTAACCAACAATCTTTACATACTGCAGACAGAATACTTCTGCCTTCTCTACATCTTTGCCTACACACACCCCTTGCCCAATATTGATTCCTGAAATATTGATTATGGAACCTGTTGCTATTTAAAGTACCAACATGTACCTTTCCATTTCTCACTAAAATGTGTATGACTGCCAATTATGCTTGCCATCATGTTACTCTTAACTGACTTCTTTGCTAAATTCTATTTCCTAGTAAGTTCCTTCAATTCCCCCTTACTTCCACAACTATTTCTAACTCTACTTTCTTGCAACCTGCACTTCCTTATTAGTCTCTTTACTCCTCTGTTACAACTTAAAATAGCAGACCTTTACCTTTTCTTACTACACTTAAAGGTACTCACCTGTTTTCACATTCCTCAATAATTACTTTCAATCCATTCCAAAGTCTCTCGATATTTTTATTTACCGTTTTCCACTGATCATATTTACGTTTTAAAAACTCCCTTATACCTGTCTTATCAGCCATATGGTACTGTCTAATAGTCCTACTTTTACAACCTTCCTTTCTATCACATTTATTTTTAACTATGACAAAACAGCTTTGTGATCCATAATACCATCTAGTACAATTGTTTCCCTATAGAGCTCATCTGGTTTTACCAGCATTGCATGCAGAATTTTCTTTCCTTTAGTTGGTTCCATCACTTTCTGATTCAGTTGTCCTTCCAACATTAACCTATTTGCCATTTGTTGGTCATGCTTCCTGTTGTTTGCATTACCTTTCCATTTGACATTTGGTAAATTGATATTAACTGCTACAATCACGTTCCTTTCCATTTTGTTTCCCTCATAGCTGATTATCTTATTAAATGATTACAAATCAGCATCTGTGGCACCCTTTCCAGGTTAGAAAACTCAAAAAACATGAAGTCACCTATTATCTTTTGAGGTGATCTTTACACCTAGAATTTCATGTTTATCATCTTTAAATACTTCATTGCTTACAAATTCTTCTTTCACCAGAATTAATACTCACCCTCCTACCATTCCTATCATGTCCCTATGATAAACACTCCAGTTCTGTGAGAAATGTTTTCATCCATTATGCCATTTCTCAGCTATAATCCAACTCCTGTAACAAAATCTGTTAAGTATATATGTATTAAATTACTTAATTCCATTCCTTCCTTTAGAATACTTCTACTGTTCAGCACTAACAGTTTTAAATCAACACTACTTGTCATCCAGATTCCTGTACCCTTATCCCTAGTCCTCCCTGTTTCCCTGAATGTACCACCCTATAACCCTTCTAAACAAACTTTCTAACTTATACGTACCACTGTGGAACAAGTGATGGCCATTTGAGCATAGGTCCCTATCTCTTACCTCTCCCCACCAATTAGGATCTACTAATCTCACTCCCAGTTTCCCACATACCCATTCCATATTCTCATTTAAATCCCCAATTACCCTCCTGTCATTATCCCTCCTACACAGATTCCCACCGATAATGATCTCTGCTTCCTTAACACCTTCCCAATGTCCACCACTTATAATCATCTAGGTAATTATTTGCAAGTTGCGTGGACCGCTTATAAGCATCATCCAATTTTGTGTGTTTATTACAGATTACATCAATTGTTTATAAGTGTCAGAAATATGGATACTTCTGGCACCAATTGGCCTTATTTTGCAACAATGTACTACATTTTACTTCCATGGAATATCATATACCATGTAGAATTCATGTAGCCATGCACACATGTTTTCCATGTGGTCAGCAGTTGAAGCAATATAGCTTCCATGCTATAATCCCCGAGTGTAAACAAACAATGTAATTTAGCAGTGATATTGAACTAATGCTCTTGCTTTGCCATGAAAATGAAGATGAAAGTGACAATTATTCTTCTGAATTGTCTGATGAATTCCACGATAACAGACATGACCCTGAAGAAATTGAAGACGTTCAGACTGACTGGGTTGTGTTTGGAGGGCCACACAAAGATTCAATTTTACTGACAATAGTGGGATTCATGCTAAGTTTTGGGATAATCCCAAACCGTTGATAATATTTGAACATTTTGTTAGTACTGGTAATGAAAAATTATGTGTAAAAAAAATAAAAGCATCACGTGGAAAATTAATGCTCAGTTGAGGGCTGAAACTTCTTCTGTGCTGCTGCAACCAGATCCCACCCTTTCCCAACTATGTTACTACCTATTCCTGCTTGCCATATGTTATTGGTACCAAAGTGGAAGATTAAGCACTAGTACTGCAGTATTTAAGGTTACAGACGACATTCGCTATGTGATGGACAATATGACTTCCCTAAGTGTTTTGACTTACTAGGCATAGATATACTACTTCCAAAATTATTGAAGCTCCATTCTTGAACAAACAGTCTCCAGTGGATGAACTCATACCTCCAGAGTTGTCAGCAGTGTGTAAGATATAACAATAATGAATATTCATCCTGGCGGCCCACAGAGGTTGGTATCTCACAGGGGCTGTCCTAGGACCATTTCTAATTTCCATCTATATCAAAGATATTATGTCGTTGTTTAACCACTGCAAACGCCACATTTATGCTGATGATATACAATTTTACTTGCACTGTGAACCAGAAAAACTAACTCATGAAATTAAGAAATTTGATGGAGACTTACAAGAAATTTTTAAATGGACTGACACTCATGGACTCATACTAAATAATGTGACATTTCAGGCTAGCATAATTTTTCACCCATGACTTTGTTCAAACATCATAAACAACTACCCTTTACAAAAACTCTACCAACAAAATTTACCAATTGATTTAGGTGAACCAGTCAAAGATCTTGGTGTTGCCATAGACCTTTCATGGAAACTGCAAATTATATGTGTGAGAAATTGTTTCAAAAATTCCTAATTTCATCTGAGTTTTTCCCATTTCAAAATACAATCTAACCCGTGATATGAAGGAGATAATGAAACATTTCTGAAAAATGATTTATATAGGTACTTATTTTTAAAAGTCATATCAGAGAACACCTGCTCCTAGTCATAATGTTCATAATCAATTTGACTGTCATGCTAATATCACTACCATCATCGATAGGCTTCTTCCATTTAGAAAACAGATCTCTCTCATGGCTACTTGAACTTAGCAGTGGGTTCCTAGTATTTTTTTTCCATTACGTTGCACCAACAAAGATAGGATAGGAAGGGGCTAGGAGTATGAAGTGACCATGGACTTAATTAGGATACAGCTCCAGCATTTTCCTGTTGTGAAAATGGGAAAACATGGAAAACCATATTCTTTGTTGCCAACAATGGTTTTTGAACCCACTATCTCCCAACTGTAAGCTGACAGCTACGTGATCAAAAACCCAGAGCCACTCGCTCTGCGGTTCCTAGTATCATGTCATCGGTCTATGGTAGACTGATACTGAATACACCAATCAATGTTCATTTTGTCAAATGAAAGGACACCTAACATCTTTATTTTACTGAAGTAAAATAGATCATAACAAAGAAATTACTCCTTGAAGTACATTATGCCTTTATTTAAAATCATTTTTGTTTCTGAAGAATGGAACGAACTGGTAAGGACAACCCTTCTCAAATATTGGTAGGCCAGTTGCGTATACTGAGGGCTATCAAGGTTATTGGTGAAGCCCAAACATCAAATGAGACAATGGAAATCTTAAAGCACATTATAATGTAAGCATCTGACACATTGTTCCATTTACAAAACTTGAAAGCAATGAGAAAAAACATTGCCCGTATTCTGAGTGCAAAGCATAGGAGACCGACATTGCAGCCCTGGTGCTACATACCTGTCCCCTCGATCACCTCGAGTGGCTTGCTGCTGTATATCAGATTGGTGAGGGGACTGAGGGGATAGGTGTGCAAAGCTTTGGTCCGTCAGATCGTCACTGCTAACCAGGGGGAGAGAACAATCATGTGTTCCTTATCAGTGTATCACATATACTTCCTCACCTCATACTTCTGACTTAATTATATAGATAAGAGGGTGCTGGTATTTCACTCCCATCTACTTCTTCATCCTTGTAGGAAGAAACTGCAGTGTTGTTATAGAAGTAATATAATTTTCTTTTTATATGTAGATCTGTTAAACTGAAATGGGATCTTTCAGGTTCTGTATTCTCTTCTCTTTTGTTGTTTGCAATCGAACCCATGATCATAGGTCGGACACCACCACTGATCTACTGGGAAAGCTAATAAACCAGTGAATGATATTTAGGACCACTTGTAATGCTGTAAATTTTCACATGTTCATTTGATATTAATAATAATAATAATAAGAAGAAGAATAAGAATAAGAATAAGAATAAGAATAAGAATAAGAAGGAGGAGAAGAAGAAGAAGAAGGTGATGCATGGCCTCTGGAAAGGCTTGGCGGTGACCCAATAAAGATGTCATAAATACCCAGTTCCAAAGCGAGGGGAATTAAGAGTACGAGGAGGTTGATTCCGAGAACTGAAACGGGGCCATCGGACCAAAGGCATTTAGCCATAAAGAAGGACTTGTTAAACCCGAAGCTACCATTTTCACTGATCGGGTGTTGAGTATTGTCAGTGGCAGAGGCATGGGTAGTAAGTTTTGAGATAGTATCGACAGCACAGCAAGCTACTCCTGTGGCTCAAAACATTTAAAGCTTGATGTTCACTAAACCAAGTGGTTAGCCCTCATCTTCAACGCAGCATACACCACTGTGGTAGGCCACCCTTGAATGTGCCCTTAGTGTGAAAGCATGCGTAACATCTTCAGAGGACAACTTCACCCACCATAACACACATTCCGTGTGAAAGGTTGTTAGGAATCGATACTGCCATCACTACGGTAGGAGAACTGCATAGTGACAACACACAGATGCGTGCAGTTGTTGGTTTATGCCTTTGTGTTGTGTGGACTGGTCTACTGTGTTTGTCCAACTATAGAAATGGAGGCAAGCAAAGAAAAGCCAAGTAGTGTGGTTCGTTTTCTGGTGGCTGAGAATGCTGGAGTACGCGAAACTCATCATCACAAGTCTGCTGAGTATGGTGAACACTGTGTGTCCATGATGAGTGTACATGAGTGGCATGGGTGATTCCAAGAAGGGTTTCATTTGGACGATGAAGTGCAAGAGTGGGTGCGATTGTGGATCTGTCAGCGACCTGCATCTATCTACAAAAGTGGAATTGTTCATCTTGTCTCCAAGTGGGCATAAATGTATTAACGATTTTGGCAATTACATTTGAATAAAACCATTCCATGGTCACTTTGTAGTGGGTGTTCGGTGTTCATTTCACTGTCTCTTACATATTCCAAAGCTTAGATGAAGGGTTCATCAGTTTTTGTCCCTTTATGCAGGTTTCCATTTATTGTATTATGTGGAGACACGGTTTAAGTATTTCTACTGACTGTTAACATGGTATTACAGTACTTATTCAGAATAGGATTGCTCTTGGATTAGATGGTGCTAGTGTTAGTTTGCTACAGTGATTAGAAGACAGTGGGTTGAGCAGCTTTCTTGTCAGTGGACCAAATATACTCCATCATATAAGTCTCATATCACCAAAAGTACAACATGAATTTTAGAATATAACTTGTGGTTGCTATAAATACAAAATGACTCATTCAAAATGGAGTGCGTGTTCATCATTCAGAGGCTAGTGACATTAGAGCTTAAGGAGCCACTGTATCACCAAGGGCTGCTTGACTGACTAACTGAACACTCAAGGATTTTACGTGCTATGGTGCCTGGTGGCAGGATGACAAATCACTGGAGATAATCAAGCAGTATTTCCTGGTATGCCCCAGTGCACTTATATTTTGAACATGTAATAGAGGCTACTACCCCATACTTAGGATCCAATAAACTAAAACCAAAAGTGTTCTGTGATTTGTATCTTTGTTAGCTCTTGAACACATTTACTTTCCCTCTGTAATTTGAATGCCTCTTAATTTATGGTTTATGAGAGAATACTTCACCCTTCTCCACATTACTCTGATTTTCATTGCTTGCCTCCAAGTCTACAGCTGGACCAACACACTAGACCAGTCCACAGACCAACAAAGACAAAACCCAACACTAATAATAATAAATAGTAGTTGGTGGGGTTAACTTCCAATAAGTAACCAGGGGAACCTGACCCCTACAGAGCGCGTCCCCAGGTGGCGGATAGGGGGCCCCTACAGTATGTAGGGCTGGTTGAAATAACCAATACAACCCGCAGACCAACAGGTAGCCCAATTCCTGGGGGTTTTAAAATACTGGGACACCCTCTCTCCAGGGGTCATAAATATGGAGGGCCCTTGCCCTGGGTTAAGGGTGAAGACCTCAACGGCATCTACGGCGGAGAAGATGGACTTCGGTACGGCGGAGATGGCAGAAGATGCAACCCATCCTTCTGGGGTGTACAGATGGAACCTACTGCCTTGTAGGACGAGGAAGGCATCCTCAAAGGCTAAGGGAGTAAACCCTGAAAGAAAATCCTCTTATGCATTAGGCCTAGCAAGTCAGCAGGAGAGTATTGAGTACAGTTGCTTTCAATAAGAAAAAGAGCCTCGGAAATAATATTATAGACCGAACTGACACGTCCTCTCAGATAATTGTAAAGTATGATGACCGTAAGGCCGATGATATACAATGTTCTGAAAGGAAACCCCAAATAAAAAAGAGACCCAAATACCGAATTGGAACTATGAACATTCTATCATTAACTGGAAAGTTAGAAGAACTCCTAGACATGAAGGATAGAAGAAAAATATCAATATTGGGATTAAGTGAGACCAAATGGAAAGGGATTGGAAGTAAGACACTTCGTGGAGGTTATAAATTATACTGGAGTGGACAGGAGAAGGTAGTGAGAAATGGTGTTGGATTCTTAATTAATGAAAGGACTGATGCTACAGCTGAAGTTATCAGCAAAAGTGATAGAATCATTAAAATGTTCATCAAACTGGAGAACACTAAGTACACCATCATACAAGTGTATGCCCCACAGACAGGCTGCAGTGAGGAAGAAAAAGAGAAATTTCGGCAAGACCTGGAACATACAGTTAATGAGGAAAATGTTATTATTATTGGAGATCTAAATGCGCAAGTTGGGGTAGACAGACTTGGGTACGAGAACATCATTGGTCCACATGGATTTGGACAAAGGAACCTAGAAGGAGAACAACTATTAGATCTGTGCAGAAGAAATTATCTTGTAATCCAAAATACATTTTTCAAAAAAAGAGACAGTCACAGAATAACAAGGTACAGTTGGGATGGCCAGTATAGAACATTAATTGACTACGTAATCACAAATAAAGATGGT
Organism: Anabrus simplex; assembly: GCF_040414725.1. Lineage (NCBI taxonomy): Eukaryota > Metazoa > Arthropoda > Insecta > Orthoptera > Tettigoniidae > Anabrus > Anabrus simplex. The sequence continues at coordinate 395,173,269 of NC_090266.1, read as the reverse complement.
GGAAGATACATCACAGATGTTAAGGTCATCCCTAGTGAAAGCATTGTCAGTGACCACAGATTGTTGGTAGTAGACTTCAAACATAAGGCAAATAAAACGCAGAAACTTATTACGAAAAAACCAAGGGTTAAAACTTAGAAGTTGCAAGAAGTCCAAATAAAGGAAGAATACAAACTAAGGATTCAACAGAGTTTGCCGAAGTCTGAAGTAACCAGCGTTAATGAAGAATGGAAGGCCTTCAAAGACACCTTTGTGGGAGAAGCCAAAAACCTATGTGGAGTTACAAGTTCTATCAAAAGAAAAAAGGAGACACCCTGGTGGAATGATAGAGTGAAAACAGCGGTGAAAGAAAGAAACCAAATAAAGAAGGCACTGGACAAGGAAAAACAAAAACAGGGACAAGAACGAAATGAACAAGAAATACAAAGACTTCAAGGAGTATACAGGAACAAGAAACTTGCTGTAAAGAACATTGTAAGGGAAGAAAAAGAGAAGAAATGGAATGAGTTTGCAGACAAACTGCAAGACGACAGTAGAGGAAATATGAAATTGCTATACAGAGTAGTGAAAAACAAGCGAAGGGATCAAGAGACCATAAAAGCAATAGAACATGATGATGGAACTCTGGCACAAGAACAGGGAGAAATTAAACAAGAACTCAAGATCTATTTCGAAAAGCTGCTGAATGGAGATACAGAAAACATAACAACGGATAGAGGAGAGCCAAGTCGAGGAACCACAACTGAACCACCAATTACATGGCTTGAGGTTGAAAAAGCGCTCAAGAGCATGAAGAAAGGAAAGGCAGTGGGCATAGATGAACTAAGTGCAGATATGCTGAAAGCAGCGGGAGTTCCAGGAATCCAATGGCTCTATAGACTGCTCAACAAGATATGGGAGGAAAATACTATTCCTGAGGACTGGAAGATGGGCATCATTGTACCTCTGTTCAAGAAAGGAAGCCGACGAAAATGCACTAATTACCGTGGTATCACTCTACTGTCTCATGTCCTGAAAATATTGGAAAAAATAATAGAGACCAGAATCAGAGATATTGTTGAACCAATTTTGGAAGAAGAGCAGTATGATTTCAGACCAGGAAGGTCAACTACAGACCTTATATTTGCAATTAGGATGCTAATGGAAAAATACTGGGAGAAGAACAAGCCTTTATTTCTAATATTTTTGGAATTACTGGAAGGTGCAAGAGGAATGCTCTATCTCCAGCCGAGTTCTGAATATTCTAGTAACCCATCACCAAGATATAAATACAAGGCCACTGCGAATTAAGGATTGTTGTTGCATCGGAGTGTTGAGTGAGTAACTGGACTGGGGTGGCAGTAGTAGCGTTGACTGCTGTCGGTGTCCCACCGGATTCAGAGTATCATCACGTACAAAGTACGGAGTACTCTGTGTGTGTGCTATCGTTCCTGTGCACAGCCTAGGAGTACAGTGTGTGTGCTGCTGTGGACTGTGGACTGCCTTGGAGTCTATGTGTGGAACATAGATGTGAGTTGAATTGGAGCAGTTTTAACTGTCGTTGTTGTGAGGAGTATTCTCCCGCTATTTAGCACTGATGAGCAGTTGGTGTTTAATTGTTTGTTGTGTTTAACTGTGTGCATTACAGGCCTGTCTCTGTAGTCGAACAAAGTAACAGTCATCACGGGTTTTGGGAGTCAACAGCCCTGTGTTCCAACCTCTACATGCAGCTGTGTGTATGAAGGGATTGGACTTGTAAGCAAGAGTGAAAGAAAGGCAAGCCTGTCAATAAGAATTAAAATCCTCTCAGGCAATTCCAATGAGCTGGACTACCTGCTGTGTGAAGCAGACAAAGACTTGTAAGTAGACGGCAATTAGTATTGAGTGTGGTCATTCATGGTTGCATAGAATTGTGAAAGTATATGTGTGTGTATGTGCATTTATTGGGCCATCCTGAAGTAAAGTAGAGCTATAAAACAGAAGGTGTTTTATTCCTAACAATATTTTTAGATGGGCGCGATGCCATTTCACCAGAGCTTGGTGTATTTCCCAGGGATCGTCTGCACCTATCCAAAAATAACATATGGTCAAACAACTTGAAAGTTATCACACTATCTTCAAAAGCCTACTGTATAAGGCATAAATCAATTATGTTCACAGGAAGAAATCTCTCACATCTGTTCAATAGTTTCAGACACTACAGAAGAAAGAAGTCCAATGAATCTCCTGACTTCCTTTTCTTACTCTGGTAGAATGACCAATTATCCATTATATTATGAGAAAAATATCTGCTACTGTTATTACTAATATGTTTTCATTTCTTTCTCTGTTGTGGTATGGTGGGCCTTGTAGAGGATGACACTCATTCTCAGGCCAGGAGATATGTTGTGGTGATCTGAGGCATGGTATAGGTGAGAGAAAATGGCCGTGGTCTAGAAAGGGAACTGTCTTGGCATTCGCCTTGCAAGGAGAATAGAAAACTGCAGAAAAGTATTCTCAGGGCAGCCGACTGTGGGCCGTCCCACCGGCTCCCGAACACGATAAACCCATGGCCACTGTTAGCCGAAGTTACACCATTTGGTCCGAGTATCTGATACGATTGTTTCATCCTGTTCCTGTATACAACGCAAAACGACATTGAGTGTATTAGTCTTGTTACTGAGATTCATTCTTACCTACGAATTCAAAATTATTTCTCTACCTGCCTCATTATTCTCCTTGTACAGCTTTATAGAATGAATGGTCTTCACTTAACCATTGCTCAATATTTACTCTTTCGTTGATGTTACACATGAAGTGTTCCAGAAATTGAGGTAAACTGCTTTTGCATATAGTATGTATACATCCTCACCACTGACCGTGTGCCAGTGATTTCTATACTACAGGCTACAGAGCCCAACCTAATCTCATAACTCACCTTCCTTATTCGGTACAGTGAACAATTTTCCATTCTTTTATCAGGAGACTGTCTAACTGTTACTATAAAGTGTTTTAATTAGAAGGTGATCAAAGGAGGCTTGGAGCTGTGAAGGTGATGAACACAGAACCTGAGGGTACTGGCAGCCGAGATAATTTCCCGCCATTTGCCTTAGCAGGAGAATGGAAAATCCCAGAAAAAAGCATTCTTAAGACAGTCGATGGTGAGGACTAGAAACTCCATCCTAGCTCTCTGCAAAGCTAGACAAAGCTGGCTGCAGTGATGGTGAAACCTATTCTACTCCAAGAGTGTAGACAGCATCAACCAAATCGAGGGTATAGTTATAAAATGATGGTGGAACATCATATAGGTGCTTGTGCGTGTGTGGTGCATGCATGCATGAGTATCATCATAAGAACACTGAAACAAGTAAATTATGTTGATATTCTGAGTGAAGTATCAGTACACTAAAAAATCTTTGAGTAGTTCTTGCAAATTTCAAACTATAATTGTAATTTCAATTTCTGTTTGTGCTTAGTAATAACCTGTTTCAATTAGGATCCATCTGAACGTAGTTTAAAATTATTAGAAATTAGTCTGCTTATTATATTACTGTGAAATATTTGTGTAGTATAGTAGAGGTATCTGTAGTAGCTCTCTTACTAGAATTCTGTTGTAGTCATTAGGGTAGACATAACTGCAGTTTATAATTGTGTAATTCTTGTGTATTCCTTTCAGTTTTCAGTAAACCATAGAAAATCTCTTACTAGAATTCTGTAGTTGTAATTAGGATAGGTTTAACTGCAGTTTAGAATTGTGTAATTCTTGTGTACTCCTTTTGGTATTCAGTAATTAACGGCAGTTTTTATCCTGCTGTGGTGTTGTACGATAAAAATAGAGTATAACTAAGTAGTAATGTAGTGTAGTAGTATATAAATTACCTTATTGTCATGTGATCTTTGTGTACCATCCTAGACTATATATCTTTCTTTTCATTTCTTTATGTACATAATTTATTTTTTCCTTTTCTTTTCATTTTTCTGTAAAGAATGACTAAGGAGTGCAAGTGTAGGAAATGTGAGTGTGGTGAGGCATTGAGGAGTATGAGGGAGAAGTAGGAGAGTTTGAGTGAGATAATTAGGATTCTCTCAGAGGACAGGAAGGAAGGCAGGCCTCCCTCAAACATTGTACAGGATACAGTAGATATAAAACAGTGATGGGAAGGAAAGGGGGAATTGTAGAAGTCAGGTGGTCTAATGTTCTGAGGGGAAGGAGATTGCAGGCTAAGGGCTCTATTAAGGATCAGAATTCAGGACAGGTGTCAGTGAGAAATCGGTAGGAGTCACTGCAGATAGAATAACAGAGGGAAGATGAGGATGAGATGTGTGGAAGTAGGAGGAAGGGAAAAGGTAGGAAAAGGAAATGTAGAGTAGAGGATAGGAAAAGACAGGCAGAACAGGGTCATGGGAGGGAGAAAAAGGAAGAGGAAGTAGCTTCTGCAGCTGTCAGTAAAGATAGGGCTGACCAGGAAGGGAGGGGAACTAATGTGGTGGGTAGTGTGGGAAAGACATGTGGGGAAAGTGTATGGAGGAAAGGGAACCAGAGTAGAGTGTTCTGCCGGAATTAGGTTGAGGCAGATGCTGGGGAAAGTAGAAGAGAAGGAGGAGGGGAAGGAGAAGGTGGTAGTGTTTCACGTTGGTACCAACAACACAAAGCAAGCTGGTATAAGTACCAACATAGCTGGGGATGTGTGGGATCTGGTAAATGCGCACGGGTCAAGTTTAAGGAAGCAGAGATTGTTATCAGTGGTGTACAGTGTAGGAGGGATACTGACTAGAAGGTGATTAGGGATATAAGTGTTACTATGCAGTGGGTATGTGGGAAACTGGGAGCGAGCTTTCTAGATCGTAATGGGTGGGTAGGAGATAGGGATCTGCGCTCAGATGGTGCTCACTTAAACTGCAGTGGTACATATAAGTTAGGAAATTTGTTTGGAAGGATAATAGGGAGGTACATTCAGGGAAACAGGGTGGTCTGGGGAGTGGTGATAAGGGTACAGGAACTTGGAGGTCAAGTAGGGATGACATAATAATGTCAGTGTTGAACTGTAAAGGTATTATAAATAAAGGAATAGAATTAAGTAATGTAATAGAGATATACTTACCAGATATTGTAATAGGAGTTGAATCATGGCTGAGAAGTGATATAATGGATGCATACATTTTCTCACAGAACTGGAGTGTGTATCGCAGAGATAGGTTAGGAATGGCGGGAGTGGGCATATTCATTCTGGTGAAAGAAGAATTTGTAAGCTACGATAAAGTTAAAGATGACAAACATGAAATTCTAGGTGCAAGGCTCTTTTCCAAAGATAATAGGCAACCGATGTCTTTGGAGTGTACATACCAGGAAAGGGTAGCGCTGACGTTGATTCAGAATTATTTGATAAGATAATCGGCTATGTGTTAAACGACATTGAAAGGGCTGTGATTGTAGGGGTAGATCTGAATTAACCAAATGTCTATTGGGAAGGTGTTGCAAATGACAGGATGCATGACCAACAAAGGCAAATAATTTAATATGGGAAAGACAGCTGATTCAGAAAGTAATGGAACCAACTAGAGGAGAAAATAAACTCAATCAATCGATACTGATCTGCATTTAGGGCAGTCGCCCAGGTGGCAGATTCCCTATCTGTTGTTTTCCTAGCCTTTTCTTAAATGATTTCAAAGAAATTGGAAATTTATTGAAATCTCCCTTGGTACGTTATTCCAATTCTTAACTCCCCTTCCTATAAAGGAATATTTTCCCCAATTTGTCCTCTTGAATTCCAGTTTCATCTTCATATTATGATCTTTCCTACTTTTAAAGACACCACTCAAACTTATTCATCTACTAATGTCATTCCACGCCATCTCTCTGCTGACAGCTCGGAACATACCAATTACATTGCAGGTTATAAATTTCATTCTTTGTCCATATTGAAGATCCACATGTGATACAAATTCTTATAGTTTTGTTAATTACCACCTATTCATGTATCACATGTATCACATACCAATTAGTTGAGCAGCTCGTCGTCCTTCTCCCTATTCTTCCTAGCCCAAACTTTGCAACATTCACCCAGAACAAATTGAGCTGCTTTTCTTTGGATTTTTTCCAGTTCTTGAATCAGGTAATCCTGGTGAGGGTCCCATTCACTGGAACCATACTCTAGTTGGGGTCTTACCAGATTCTTATATGCCCTCTCAATTACATCCTTACTACAACCCCTACACACCCTCATAACCATGTGCAGAGATCTGTACCCTTTATTTACAATCCCATTTATGTGATTATCCCAATGAAGATCTTTCCTTATATTAACACCTAGATACTTACAATGATCCCCAAAAGGAACTTTCACCCCATCAACACAGTAAATAAAACACAGAGGACTTTTCCTATTTGTGAAACTCACAACCTTACTTTCAACCCCTTTATCAACATACTGTTGCCTGCTGTCCATTTCACAACATTTTCAAGGTCACGTTGCAGTTGCTCACAATCTTGAGGATCTTCAAAAGGCAGAAGTATTCAGTCAGCAGTATGTAAAGATTGTTGGTTACAAGGATAATGTCGAGATAGGGGAGGAGACTAAGGCCAAAGAAGTAATAAAATTTACATATGATAACAACGACATTTACAATAAGATACAAAAGTTGAAAACTAGAAAAGCGGCTGGAATTGATCAGATTTCTGGGGATATACTAAAGACAATGGGTTGGGATATAGTACCATATCTGAAGTACTTATTTGATTATTGTTTGGTCGGAGGAGCTATACCAGATGAATGGAGAGTTGCTATAGTAGCCCCTGTGTATAAAGGAATGGGTGATAGACATAAAGCTGAAAATTACAGACCACTAAGTTTGACATGCATTGTATGTAAGCTTTGGGAAGGCATTCTTTCTGATTATATTAGACATGTTTGTGAAATTAATAACTGGTTCAATAGAAGGCAATTTGGTTTTAGGAAAGGTTATTCCACTGAAGCTCAACTTGTAGGATTCCAGCAAGATATAGCAGATATCTTGGATTCTGGAGGTCAAATGGACTGTATCGCGATTGACCTGTCTAAAGCATTTGATAGGGTGGATCATGGGAGACTACTGGCAAAAATGAGAGCAATTGGACTAGACAAAAGAGTGACTGAATGGGTTGCTATATTTCTAGAAAATAGATCTCAGAGAATTTGAGTAGGTGAAGCTTTATCTGACCCTGTAATAATTAAGAGGGGAATTCCTCAAGGCAGTATTATCGTACCATTATGTTTTCTTATATATATAAACGATATGAGTAAAGGAGTGGAATCGGAGGTAAGGCTCTTTGCTGATGATGTTATTCTCTATAGAGTGATAAATAAGTTACAAGATTGTGAGCAACTGCAACGTGACCTCGAAAATGTTGTGAGATGGACAGCAGGCAATGGTATGTTGATAAACGGGGTTAAAAGTCAGGTTGTGAGTTTTACAAGTAGGAAATGTCCTCTCAGTTTTAATTACTGCGTTGATGGGGTGAAAGTTCCTTTTGGGGATCATTGTAAGTATCTAGGTGTTACTATAAGGAAAGATCTTCATTGGGGTAATCACATAAATGGGATTGTAAATAAAGGGTACAGATCTCTGCACATGGTTATGAGGGTGTTTATGGGTTGTAGTAAGGATGTAAAGGAGAGTGCATATAAGTCTCTGGTAAGACCCCAACTAGAGTATGGTTCCAGTGTATGGGACCCTCACCAGGATTACCTGATTCAAGAACTGGAAAAAATCCAAAGAAAAGCAGCTCGATTTGTTCTGGGTGATTTCCGACAAAAGAGTAGCGTTACAAAAATGTTGCTAAGTTTGGGTTGGGAACAATTGAGAGAAAGAAGAAGAGCTGCTCGACTAAGTGGTATGTTCCGAGCTGTCAGCGGAGAGATGGCGTGGAATGACATTAGTAGACGAATAAGTTTGAGTGGCGTTTATAAAAGTAGGAAAGATCACAATATGAAGATAAAGTTGGAATTCAAGAGGACAAACTGGGGCAAATATTCATTTATAGGAAGGGGAGTTAGGGATTGGAATAACTTACCAAGCGAGATGTTCAATAAATTTCCAATTTCTTTGAAATCATTTAGGAAAAGGCTAGGAAAGCAACAGATAGGGAATCTGCCACCTGGGCGACTGCCCAAAATGTAGATCAGTATTGGTTGATTGATTGAACTTATTTATTACTCTATACAGAATAACATAATCTGCAGAAATGCTTACCTCTGTTTCCACTTCATTACTCATATCATTTATATATATAAGAAAATGTAAAGGTCCAATAATACTGCCCTGAGGAATTCCCCTCTTAATTATTACAGGGTCAGATAAAGCATCGCCTACTCTAATTATCTGAGATCTATTTTCTAGAAATATAGCAACCCATTCCGTCACACTTTTGTCTAGTCCAATTGCAATAATTTTTGACAGTAGTTTCCCATGATCCACCCTATGAAATGCTTTAGACAGGCCAATCGTGATACAGTCCATTTGACCTCGTGAATCCAAGATATCTGCTATATCTTGCTGGAATCCTACAAGTTGAGCTTCAGTGGAATAACCTTTCCTAAACCCGAACTGCCTTCTATAGAACCTGTTATTAATATAGCAAATATGTGAAATATAATCAGAAATAATGACTTCCCAAAGCTTACATGCAAAGCATTATAATCATTATAAAATATCAAAGCCATTTTATATTAACTTTGCTGATGTAGTTATTTTATTCTTCTTCTTCTTCATCTTCTTCTTCTTATTATTAATTATATAATTATATAATATATTATATAATTATATATATTTTTGGCACAGACAAGGGAACCAGATAAAATTTTAAATGAAACAGTTGCAATCAATATTTTGTTTACAATCTTAAGTTGACGTTACATCAGGTGCTTCAAACGAAATCTTGAGGTGACATAACATCACATGCTTGCAGCGCGGTTCCGTACTTAAAGCTGAACGTTTGTCAGTACTCAACCAACAGCCTGAGCACAAGGAAAAGCCAGCCCTTCCTATGGTATGTCCATACCTTTTACAACAACAATGTGAGTTTATATGTATTATTTTCATGCTTTTAAACTTTTTTTTCTTTTTCTTATTTTTACAGTTGATGTCAACAGCGCTACATTTTAAACTCATTTTAACCAATTTTGACGACACTGTTATGTAAAATTAAATTTAAATTTTAACACTGATGATGGACCTTAGTGTCCGAAAACCGGTTATGTTTTAATAAAGTGTGTGCTGATACAACTGTATATAATTCATAATAATAATAATAATAATAAAATAACTACATCAGCACTGTTAGTAAGAAATGGCTTTGATATTTTATAATGATTATAATTCGTCATTCATTGTGTAATTGTTCCTAACTCGTTTACTGACTTTAAAAATGTAAAACTGCATTTATAATGAAAAATATGAAAAATAATATTCATTAAATAAAATACACAATCGTCGGACCTTGTACTCACACTTGGTTCTTACCTGCTTACGTACACATACGTTATTTGAAGGGCGCCAGCTACAACTCAGTGCAGCAATAATAGAATGAGAATCTTGACTATCTCTAGGGTGTGTGGTAATAAGCTTACTTTTGACAACATACCATATAAGTTCTGGGAAAAGGAGATTGGCATTCGGTTTCCCCATTAAATGTGAGGTCACGTTATTCTACTCTGGAAATGAAACTCTAAATTAATTTGATAGAACAGAATATATTCTTTAAATAGTATAGAAAAAATAGTAAGTCTTGCTGCGATAAGCTAGATGGGAATATGAAATTTTGACATTGCAATTGAAAGAAACTGGGCATGAATTTGAATTCTTTTGTCCGGATATTTAACAATTATACACGAAATATATCCCTCACTGGTTCACTTGACTGTAACTTCAACACTTTGAGTGTAATTATGATGTATTCCTTTTATCTGATGTTTACTGTAGATGTGTCAAGCCTAAGTTGGTGATGTATCCATGTGACTGCTTCTTCTCCATATCATATGACTTCTTGGTAAGTCTGTATTGTAGGACTTCATTGCAAGTGTGTCCTTCTATGACTCCATAGTAAGCCTTTCCGTCCGTATCTTCAACTAAATGACAACCAACTGTCAGAGAGTGAGCACCCAGTAGGTATCTCCAAGAACGTGAGCGCACCGCTAAATAAGCACGATGACGTAGCGATGATGTAGCGATGACGTAGCAGTGACTTGGCAGTAACGCCAGCAGTAATGCATAATGTAACATTGTCACATCCACATCTGATATACAGTAACTCTCTCTGTACATGTTTTTACTATTAATCTACACACACGTACATATGCATACATTTAACTACAATCATGCAAGCGACAAGCATTGCAGAATGATTTGAATAATAATTATAATACAATAATAGTAATCTCACAGATAAAATAATAATAATAATAATAATAATAATAATAATAATAATAATAATAATAATAATAATAATAATAATAATAATAATAATAATAATAATAATAATAATAATAAAAATACAGATATCACTTTGTAACGGGATTTGAACCATTACAATTGGCCGAGAGACATCCAAAGCCTTTAAATTTAGGAACACAAAATTGAAAATATTAACCATCAATGAGGACATTAAGGTCAACCAAGAATGCTTAAAGCATAACTTAACACCTAATTTTGTTAATCTGAAAAGCAACAACACATCAATATCTTGTCAAAATAGCATGGATAACATGGTTAAAAAGTGAAATCAAGAGCCTACATGCTAAGAAGGACCAGTTAAATGAAGAAGCGTTTCACCTTCAACTTATGAACACATACAATAAACTGGAATGGACATGTCTCGCAACGCACATTCACGAATACATAAGAATTAGACTTGAGAAAAAATGAAAAACAATTCAAAACAAATTAAGTAAGCTTAAGATCAAATACATATGTGATGGTTTTAATGATTTGATTGAGCACAAATTTTGTGAACCGGTTGTCAACATTTCGGACAACAACCTATTAAAACAAGGTCACAAACACAATCTCAAACAAAACCTTAATAATGCCACATTAAAACAACTAATAACAGCGACTGAATCAGCTATCTAAAAAGTCCCTGACAATAAAAAAGAAACTGCAAGACATCTAGTAGCAAATTAAATTGAAAACATCAAAAACAAACCTATCAAAGAAAACAAAGAATGTAGGCCCTAGTACACAACAAAAACTAATAACTAATCTAAAAACTAAAATAAAAAATAGTAACTTGATTGTAACTAAAGCAGATAAGGGTAATGTCACAGTTATCATAAATGAAGACGACTACATCCAAAAGCAATTGATTTCATAGAAACAAACAACATAAAGGAAATAAAGAAGGACCCTACCAGGAATTTAAACACAAAAATAAAAGAAACCCTAAAGGACAAACAGTTCATAATAAATGAAAAAGAGAAACAAAAATTAGTCCCGATGAACCCAAGGTGCCCAACTTTAAAGTCTCTCCCAAAAACCCACGATGAGAATTACCCTGTTGGACCTATTAATTAATTGTAAAAACAGCCACACATTTCAATTATCTAAATTTTTACTTAAACACCTACAAAACCACATCACATTAGAAACTGGCAATTCAATATTGAATTCCTTGGAAGCTATTTCCAAAATACTATCAACAGAAATAAACAAAGAAACTTTAATGGTATCATATGACGTGACCAACATGTATTCCAACATTCCTATCAAAGAGACTATAAACTTAATAGAAGGAAATTTAATGAATCAAGACAAAGTCACACAGAAATTAACGAAACAATTAACTTATTAACTCTAATATTAAAAATAATTACTTTACATTCATCGGGAAGTACTACCAGCAAAACACAGGTTTACCAATGGGGGTCCACTATCAGGTTTCTTAGCCAATATTTATTTAAATAATCTTGAGAAAACCATCTTGAATACATATCAGAAAGAAATAAAATTATGGGACCAGTTTGTTGACGACATGGTAGTATTTTTAAATGGAGACCTCATTACTCCTGAAACATTTCTGGGTTGTTTGAATTTGCTTGACGTCAACATTAAATTCTCTATGGAGAAAGAAATTGACAAAAAGTTAAATTTCTTGGACCTAACATTAACAAAAACCAACAATAGGATAGATTTCAATATTTTTGGGAAACTCACACAGGCCATCACCACCATCAATAAAAATTCCAACCACCCAGGAACTCACAAACAAGCAGTTTACAACAGCTACATTAATAGATTATTAAAACTTCCCCATAATAATGAAAACAAACTGAAATAAATTAGAATATTAAATAAATTGCTAAAGCAAATGGCTACAACCCAGAAATGATAGACAATATTATATGCAAGGAAGAAAATGGAGAAAAAAAGAAAAACCATGAGAAAAGAAAGAAACTCCACGAACGTAATTTATTTGTAACATTTACATATTTTGGAAGTCAAGTTTTTTAAATCGCAAATATATTTAAGAAATTTCAAATTAAAACATCTTTTCGAACCAGAAATAAAATATTAGAACATATATATAATGCACATAGTGTCAATAAAAAAGATATATATACCAATTCGGGAGTATACAAGCTCACTTGTGACGACTGTAAAATGTTTTATATAGGAAGAACTGGGCGAACCTTAAATCAAAGATATCAAGAATATTTCAAGGCAACAAAGTACAACAGACATTTAGCTTTTGCGGAACACATTTACAACAATAACCACAGCTTTTTAGGAATCGAAAAGGATGTGAAGTTAATTTTTAAGGGTAATTATGGATTTGAATTAAATAAACGTGAAAATATTGAGATATTTTTGGTGCAGACAAGGGAACCAGATAAAATTTTAAATGAAACAGTCGCAAGCAACATTTTGTTTACAATCTTGAGTTTACGTAATGTCAGGTGCTTCCAACGAAACCTTCAGGTGACATAACATTATGTGCTTGCAGCGTGATTCCGTACTTAAAGCTGAACGTTTGTCAGTACTCGACCAACAGCCTGAGGATGATATAGATGTTGATTCCCATAGGGAATCTGAAATATTTGTCCTGAATGAGTAAATTTATAATACCAATATAAATGGTCCGTTATTGGACATTATAAATTTTCCAGCTAACTCATTCTTGGTTGCCAGCGTTTTGCCCGCGTGTGCTAGGGTGGGCTCATCAGTTGGTACCTAGCACACCTACCAATACGCTGGCTAGTGCATACCGTGGAGGCCACTGCGTAGGCTAACTGGAGCCACCGGCAGTGCCAATGCACTAAGAGACTTTGTCTCATCAGCAAAAATTGATGCCTGCCCACCCTAGCACACGCGGGCGAAACGCTGGCAACCAAGAATGAGTTAGCTGGAAAATTTATAATGTCCAATAACGGACCATTTATATTGGTATTATAAATTTACTCACTCAGGACAAATATTTCAGATTCCCTATGGGAATCAACATCTATATCATCTGATGGCCAAGCAGGCATCAATTTTTGCTGATGAGACAAAGTCTCTTAGTGCATTGGCACTGCCGGTGGCTCCAGTTAGCCTACGCAGTGGCCTCCACGGTATGCACTAGCCAGCGTATTGGTAGGTGTGCTAGGTACCAACTGATGAGCCCACCCTAGCACACGCGGGCGAAACGCTGGCAACCAAGAATGAGTTAGCTGGAAAATTTATAATGTCCAATAACGGACCATTTATATTGGTATTATTAACAACAGCCTGAGCACGAGAAAAAGCCAGCCCTTCCTATGGTATGTCCATATCTTTTACAAAAACAATGTAAGTTTATATGTATTGTTTTCATACTTTTACACTTGTTTTTTATTTTTTATTTTTACAGTTGATGTCAACAGGGCTACATTTTATGCTCATTTTAACCAATTTTGATGACACAGTTATGTAAAATTAAATTTAAATTTTAACACTGGTGGTGGACCTTAGTGTCTGAAAACCGGTTATGTTTTAATAAAGTGTGTGCTGATATGACTGTATATAATTAATAATAATAATAATAATAATAATAATAATAATAATAATAATAATAATAATAATAATAATAAAATGCAAGGCATGACAAACTTACAGGCCTGTAATTTTCATCCTTTCCTTTATACACAGGGGCTAGTGTTGCAACTCACCATTCATTTGGTATAGCTCCTTCAAGCAAACAATAATCAAATTAGTACTTCAGATATGGTACTATATACCGTCATATTGTTTTAGTATATCCCCAGAAATCTTTCAAATTCTAGCCGCTTTTCTAGTTTTTAGCTTTTGTATCTTGTTGTAAATGTCATTGTTATTACATGTACATTTTAATACTTCTTTGGCATTAGTCTCCTCCTCTATCTGGACATTATCCTTGTAACGAACAATTTTTGCATACTGCTGACTGAATACTTCTGCCTTTTGAAGATCCTCACATACACACTCCCCTTGTTCATTAATAATTCCTGGAATGTCCTTCTTGGAACCTGTTTCTGCCTTAAAATATCTATACATACCCTTCCATATATCACTAAAATTTGTATGACTGCCAATCATGCTTGCCATCATATTATCCTTAGCTGCCTTTTTGGCTAGATTCAAAATCCTAGTAAGTTCCTTCAATTTCTCCTTACTTCCTCAGCCATTTCTGACTCTATTTCTTTCCAGTCTGCACCTCCTTCTTAGTCTCTTTATTTGTCTGTTATAATAAGGTGGGTCTCTACCATTTCTTAGCACTTTTAAAGGTCCAAACTTGTTTTCACATTCCTCAACAATTGCTTGAAATCCATCCCAGGGTCTGTTTACATTTTTATTTATCATTTTCCACCGATCATACTTACTTTTTAAAAACTACCTCATGCCTGCTTTGTCAGCCATATGGTAACGTACTTCAAGTTGGAAGAGACAACATGCATACAAACAATTTAGATTTATTCTTTTTCCTCCTCCCTTTTTTTACATATAAGTATCTTAGGTGTAGTATCTCGCAACATTCTTGTCATGTGTTTAAAAAAAAAGAGTGACGTGTATGCATATATCAGTGTTCTGGATGATAAAATGTGCTGTGATGTATTTGCAATTACTGAGCGTGTTAGCTGTGTGACTGAGCGAGTTGGCTAAGCAGTATGGTTTTTTTTACTTTGGCATGACATGTATACGTCTATCAGTGCTCTAGTCGATAACCCGTGTATTTGCTATTACTGAGCGTGCTAGCTGTGCGGTATGTGTAACCGAGGGAGTTGGTTACGCGGTAAGGTTTTTAATTTTCTCATGACATGTATATGTATATCAGTATTCTAGTCAATAACCCGTGTATTTGCAATCACTAAGCATCTTAGCAGTGCGGTGTGTGTAAATGAGTGAGTTGGCTATGCGATATGTGCACAGTGTGTTTCCATAGTTTTTTTATTTTCGTACTAGGCAAATCATTGATGTACTTGTGATATATACATATTATCGTTTACTGAGCGAGTTGGCTATGCGATATGTGCACAGTGTGTGTCTATAGTTTTTTATTTTTTTACTAGGCAAATCATTGATGTTGTACTTTTGCTATATTCATATTATCGTTTACTAAGCGAAATAGCTACATGATATATGCTCAGTGTGTTTCTATAGTTTTTGGAGCGATTAAGCTACGCGATATGTACGGAGTGTGTTTCCGTAGCTTTTTATTTTCACAATAGGCAAATCATTGATGTATTTTTTGCTATATTCATATTATCGTTTACTGAGAGATTTAGCTGCGCGATATGTGCACAGTGTGTTCCCGTAGTTTATAATTTTCACACTAGGCAAATCATTGAAGTTGTACTTTTGCTATATACGTATTATCATTTACTGAGCGAGTTAGCTACAGATTTGTACACTGCCTTATACATAAGATCACGTTGTATGTTCGATAAAGCTATGCCTTGACAGAGCAGGAAGAGGAAAAGGAGGTTATAACAGTCGCTATCTTGCGCAAGCTGTTCAGAATTCTAGTCTTATTATTTTTTCTTAGAACAAAGGTATCCCCAGACATGTTGTATCATGTATCGTGTTCTAAACACATCAATCAATGTTCTGATCACATGTTGAAGTTAACGACATCGAGTGCAGTATTCGATTCTAGTCTTGTTATGTTTCAATCACTTCTTTTGTAATCTGATCTTCTTACAACAAAGTTATTCCTTGACATGTTCTAAACACATGTTGTATCGAGTACAGTGTTCGATTCTAGTCTTGATCACTTATTTAGTGATCTGAACACATCAAACAATGTTCTGAACGCATGTTGAAGTTAACAACATCGAGTACAGTGTTCGATTCGAGTCTTGTTATGTTTCAATCACTTCTTTTGTAATCTGATCTTCTTACAACAAAGGTATTCCTTGACATGTTCTAAACACGTGTTGTATCGAGTACAGTGTTCGATTCTAGTCTTGATCACTTATTTAGTGATCTGAACACACCAATCAATGTTCTGATCACGTGTTGAAGTTAACGACATAGAGTACAGTGTTCGATTCTAGTCTTGTTATGTTTCAATCACTTCTTTTGTTATCTGTATATCTAAACATGTATAATAATGTTATCGCTGCACACTCTTGCCTTGGCGATGCATGCTCGATAACGCTATGCCTTGACAGAGGAGGAGAAGGTAGAGGAGGCGGAGGAGGTAGAGGAGGAGGAAGCTGTAAGAGCCGCCGCTATCTTGTGTAGTAGCCTCTAAGCGCTAATTATCGTCGGGAAGGGCATCTTGTCGTAAACTAAGGATAGTCTCCTTCAAGATGGTAGATGAGAGGTTAGGTTCGCGCATGCACTAAAGTTTTACTGTTTAATGATGATTGCCAACGGAATTGTTTAAATTACCCGCCACCACATTTCAAAGGTAGTAGCAAAAGATGACGGCACTGAGGTTTGCCATGAAAGATAGCGAATAACAGCTTCCTAAGGTAGTAGCTAAAGATAGCAGCATGATTCAAGATGGCGGCTGTCAAAAAGAACGTAGAATTTGCCACCACCACATTTCAAAAGTAGTGCCGTAAAGATGGCAGCACGATGCTTTGTTGTTTAATGATATCCACTGTTAAGAAAGCATGTAGAAATTGCCGCAACCACATGTCAAAGGTAGTAACTAAAGATGGCAGCACGATGCTCTGTTGATTCTGCCACCATATTTCAAAGGTAGTAGCAAAAGATGGCAGCACGATGTCTGTTGATTAAAGATAGCCGCTGTCAAAAAGCATGTGGTTTTGTTTCCAAACAAAAGCACGTAGAAATTTTCAAATTGCCCTTCACCACATTTCAAAGGTAGTAGCTAAAGATGACAGCACAATGCTCTGTTGATTAAGGATGGCTGCTGTTAGCTGTCAAAAAGCACGTGGGTTTGTAATGCACGTGGAATTTTTCAAATTGTCCGCCACCACATTTTAAAGGTAGTAGCTAAAGATGGCAGCACTGAAGTTTGCAATGTAAGATAGCAGATGACAGCTGTCAGAAAAGCACGTGGCTTTGTTTGCTCTGTTACTTAAAGATGGCAGATAACAGCTGTCAAAAATCACGTGGAAATTGCCGCCACCACGTTTCAAACGGAGTAGGTAAAGATGGCAGCATGGTGCTCTGTTGATTAGAGATGGCTGCTGTCAGCTGTCAGAAAGCACGTGGGTTTGTAATGCACGTGAAATTTTTCAAAATGTCCGCTACCACATTTCAAATGTAGTAGCTAAAGATGGCAGCACTGAGGTTTGCGATGTATTATGGCGGATTACAGCTGTCAGAAAAGCACGTGGCTTTGTTTGCTCAGTTATTTAAAGATGGCGGATAACAGGTGTCAAAAATCACGTGGAAATTGCCGCTACAACATTTCGAATGTAGTAGCTAAAGATGGCAGCACGATGCTCTGTTGATTAAAGATGAACGCTGTCATAAAAAGCACATGGAATTTTTCAAATTGCCCGCAGTGCCGTAAAGAGGGCAGCACTAAGGTTAGCGATGCAAGATGGCGGATGGCAGCTGTCAAAAAAGCATGTGGATTTTAAATTACCCACCACCACCGCAATTAGGTTTAGTACCATAAAGAGGGCAGCACTAAGGTTAGGGATGCAAGATGGCAGATGACAGCTGTCAAAAAAAGCACGTGGCTTTGTTTACCAACAAGAGCATGTGGAATTTTTCAAACTGCCCGCTACCACATGCATTAGGTAGCTACAGTGAGGTTCAGCCCCATCAAGATAGCGGCATTGAGGTTAGCGATCCGTTGTTGTTTAAAGATGGTCGCTTGACAGCTGTCAAAAGAGCACGTGGCTGTCAAAAAAGCATGTGGCTTTGTTTACAAATTCAAATCTCACGCTAAGGTTCAAATTTCCCGCCCGGGAGGTTTAGTGCTGTAATGATAGCAGCACTGAGGTTTAGCCCCATCAAGATGGCAGCACTGAGGTTAGCGATGCATTGTTGTTTAAAGATGGTGGATTACAGCTGTCAAAAAGCGTGTGGCTTTGTTTACAAACTCAAATCTCGCGCCAAAATTCAAATCTCCCGCCACAATTCAAATTTCCCGCAGGAGGGGGAGGCCGCTGAGGGGGCTCGAGAAGGAGAAGGTGGCAGTACCCCCCACTTATACTACTAATACTTCTACAGTTCAACACTAACATTTTTATGTCATCCCTACTTGACTTCCAGATCTCTGTACCATTATCACCGCTCCCTAGACAACCCTGTTTCCCTGAATGTACCTCCCTATTACCCTTCCAAACAAATTTTCTAAGTTATACATACCACTGCAGTTTAAGTGAAGGCCATCTGAGTGCAGATCCCTATCTCCTACTCACCCATTAGGATCTAGAAATTTAATTACCAGTTTCCCACATACCCACTCCATAGTCTCATTTAAATCCCCAATCACCCTCCAGTCAGTATCCGTCCTACACAGAATTCCACCGATAACAATCTTCACTCCCTTAAGCTTCCCCCATTCTGCATTTACCAGATCCCACACATCCCCAATATGTTGGTACTTATACCTGCTTGTCTTTCGTTTTCAGTACCAACGTGAAACACTACCACCTTCTCCTATCCCTCCTGCTTGTCTTCTACTTTCCTCAACATCTGCCTAAACCTAATTCCTGGATAACACTCTACCCTGGTTCCCTTTCCTCCACACACATTCCCCACATCTCTAACGATGGAATCCCCCATGACCAAAGCATCAACCCTACCCACCTCATTTGATCCCCTCCTCTCCTGGTCAGTGCTATCTTTCCTGATAGCTGCAGAAGCTACCTCCTTCTCCCTTTTCTCCTTCCCATGACCCTCTTCCACCTGTCTCTTGGATGTGATGCTGGTAAAACCAGATGAGCTCTATACAGACTGAAGTAATAGATGATATTAGTGATCATGAAACTGTTTTTGTTGTAGTTAAAAATAAATGTAATAGAAAGGAAGGTCTTAAATGTAGGACTAGTAGACAGCACCATATGACTGATAAAGCAGGCAAGAGGTAATTTAAAAAAAGTAAATATGATCAATGGAAAACGGTAAATAAAAATGTGAGCAGATTCTGGGATGGGTTTAAAGCAATTGTTGAGGAACATGAATACTGGTTTTGTACGTTTAAAGGTGGTAAGGAATTGTATAGACCCACCTTATTATAAAAGAGATGCAAGGAGACTAAGAAGCAGGTGCAGATTGGTAAGAAATAGAGTTAGGAATGGCTGTGGGAGTAAGGAGAAATTTAAGGAACATACTAAGAAATTGAATCCAGCAAAGAAGTCAGCAAAGGATAACATGATGGCAAGCATAATTGGCGTCATACAAATTTTAGTGAAAAATGGGTGGGTATGTATAGATACTTTAAGGCAGAAACAGGTTCCAAGAAAGACATTCCAGGAATCATTAATGAACAAACTGAGTGTGTTCATAAGGATCTTCAATAGGCAGAACTATTCAGTCAGCAGTATGTAAAAATTGTTGGTTACAAGGATAATGGCCAGATAGAGGAGGTGACTAATGCTAATGAAGTATTAAAATTTACATATGATAACAATTACATTTACATAAGACACAAAAGTTAAAAACTAGGAAAGCAGCTGGAATAGATAAGATTTCTGAGGATATACTAAGGACAATGGGTTGAGATATCCTACCATATCTGAAGTAATTATCTGATCATTTGTTTGTATGAAGGAGCAATACCAAATTAATTGAGAATTGCTGTGTATAAAGGAAAGGGTGATAGACATAAAGCTTATAATTACAGGCCAGTAAGTTTGATATGCATTGCGTGTAAGCTTTGGGAAGGCATTCTTTCTGATTTTATAAGATATGTTTTCAACTTAGCACACTGGGGTGAAATGCTGGCACCCAGGAATTAGTTAGCTGGAAATTTAATAATGTCCAATAACGGGCCAAATATATTGGCATTATAAATTTACTCATTCGGAACAAGTTTTCCATGTTCCCTATGGGAATCAACATCTTTATCATCTGATGGTTAGGCATGCATCAATTTTTGAAAATGAGACGAAATCTCTGATAGTGCATTTGGCACTGCCGGTGGCTCCCAGTAGCCTACGCAGTGGCCTCCACGGTATTCACTAGCCATTCGTCTTGGTGGGTGTGCTATTTACCAAATGATGAGCCCAACTTATCACACTGGGGCAAAATGCTGGCTACCAGGAATCAGTTAGCTAGAAAATTTATAGTGTCCAATAACAGACCATTTATATTGGTATAATAAATTTACTCATATGGTAAAATTATTTCAGGTTCCATATGGGAATCAACCTCTTTCTCATCAGAACTTCATGCGCTGTTGCCATGCATGCAATGCGGTGGTCACTTTGAACAATTGCATTTCTGACCATTGGTTCCGTATCTGAATATAATCGGTTGTGGAGCACAATATTGTGAAATGGTCAGCATATAATGATATGATAATGAACGGGGTTAAGAGTCAGAATGTTTCACTAATATGAAAATTCCTCTCAGTTTTAATTACTGCATTGATGGAAGTTCATAATGAGGATTACTGTAAGTACCTACGTATTAATATAAGGAATTATCTCCACTGGGGTATTAATATAAGCAGATTTGTAAAAAAAAGGTATATATATATATATATATATATATATAGGTACAGGGGTATTTAGGGGCTGTAATAAGGATGTAAAAGAGAGGGCATATAAGTTTCTGGTAAGAACCCAACTATAGTATGTTTCCTATGTATGGGACCCTCACCAGGATTACTTGATTCGAGAACTGGAAAGAATCCAAAAATTGAAAATAAAAATAAAGCAGATCGATTTATTCTGGGTGTTATCCGATCACAATATGGAGATAAAATTTGAATTCAAGAGGACAAATTGGGGCAAATATTCATTTATACGAAGTGGAGTTAGGGATTGGAGTAATTTACCAAAGGATATGTTCAATAAATTTGGTCTGGGAAAGTTTGGGAGAAAGGAGACAATCTCCTCGACTAAGTGCTGTAAAGAAGTAGAATTAGAGATAAGGCTGTTTGCAGATGATGTTATTCTCTACAGAGTAATAAATAAGTTACAAGATTGTGAGCAAGTGCAAACTGACCTCGATAATGTTGTGAGATGGACAGTAGGCAATGGTATAAAAGGGGCTAAATATCAGGTTGTGAGTTTCACAAATAGGAAAAGTCCTCTCAGTTTTAATTACTGCTTTGATGGGGTGAAAGTCCCTTTTGGGGATTATTGTAAGTATCTACGTGTTAATATAAGCAGAGGCTAGCACACAAGGGTGAAACGCTGGCAACCAGGAATGAGTTAGCTGGAAAATTTAGTGTCCAATAATGAACCATTTATATTGGTATTATAAATTTACTCATTCGAGACAAATATTTCAGATTTCCTATGGGAATCAACATCTATATCATCTGATAGCCAAGCAGGCATCAATTTTTGCTAAAGAGACAAAGTCTCTCATAGTGCATTGGCACTACCGGTGGCTCCAAGTAGCCTACGCAGTGGCCTCCACGGTATGCACTAGCCAGCGTCTTGGTAGGCGTGCTAGGTACCAACTGGTGAGCACAGCCTAGCAAACGAGGGCAAAACGCTGGCAACCAGGAATAAGTTAGCTGGAAAATTTATAATAATGTCCAATAATGGACTATTTATATTGGTATTATAAATTTACTGATTCGAGACAAATAATTCAGATTTCCTATGGGAATCAACATCTATATCATGAGTTGTATGTTCTGAGCTGTCAGTGGTGAGATGGTGTGGAATGACATCAGTAGACGAATATGTTAGAAAGATGTCTTTAAAAGTTGGAAAGATCACAATATGAAGATAAAGCTGGAATAGAAGGGGAAAAATTGGGCAAATATTCATTTATAGCAAGGGGAGTTAGGGATTGGAATAACTTACCAAGGGAGATGTTCAATATATTTTCCAATTCTTTGTGATAATTTAATAAAATGCTAGGAAAACAACAGATAGGGTATCTGCCACCTGGGCAACTGCCCTAAATGCAGAACAGTAGTGATAGATTGATTGATTGTTATTTTCCAAGGTGTCAGTGGAGAGATGGCATGGAATGACATTATCAGAAGAATAAGTTAGAGATTACAATATGAAGATAAAGTTGGAATTTGAGAGGATAAATTGGGGCAAATATTTCTTTATAGGAAGAGGAGTTAGTGTTTGGAATAATTTACCAAGGGTTATGTTTAAAAAATTTCCAAATTTTTTGCAATCAATCAATCACTACTGACCTGCATTTAGGGCAGTCGCCCAGGTGGCAGATTCCCTATCTGTTGTTTTCCTAGCCTTTTCTTAAATGATTGCAAACAAATTGGAAATTTATTGAACATCTCCCTTGGTAAGTTATTCCAATCCCTAACTCCCCTTCCCATAAACGAATATTTCCCCCAATTTGTCCTCTTGAATTCCAACTTTATCTTCATATTGTGATCTTTCCTACTTTTAAAGGCACCATCCAAACTTATTCGTCTATTGACGTCCTCCCACGCCATCTCTCTACTGACAGCCCGGTACATACCACTTATGATATAGTTGATTCCCATAGGGAACTTAAAATATTTGTCCTGTATGAATAAATTTATAATACCAATATAATGGTCTGTTATTGGAAATTATAAATTTCCCAGCTACCTCATTCTTGGTTGCCTGCATTTTGCCCTCGTATGCTAAGTTGGGCCAATAAGTTGGGACTTAGCAAACCTCCCAAGACGCAAGGCTAGTGCATACCATGGAGGCCACTGCACAGAATACTTGAAGCCACCAGCAGTGCCAATGCACTATGAGAGCTATGTCTCATTTCCAAAAATTGATTGGTATTATATATTTACTCATTCAGGACAAATATTTCAGATTTCCTATGGGAATCAACATCTATATCATCTGATAGCCAGGCAGGCATCAATTTTTGGAAATGAGACATAGCTCTCATAGTGCATTGGCACTGCTGGTGGCTTCAAGTAGCCTATGCAGTGGCTTCCACGGTATGCACTAGCCTTGCGTCTTGGGAGGTGTGCTAAGTCCCAATTGACGAGCCCAACTTAGCACATGAGGGCGAAACGCAGGCAACCGAGAATTAGTTCGCTGGCAAATTTATAATATCCAATAACGGACAATTATATTGGTATTATAAATTTACTCATTCAGGACAAATATTTTAAGTTCCCTATGGGAATTAACCTCTATATCATCTGATGGCCAGGCAGGCATCAATTTTTAGAAATGAGCCATAGCTCTCATAGTGCAATGGCACTGCTGGTGGCTTCAAGTAGCCTATGCGGTGGACTCCATTCACCTAACATCAGCTAAAAATTTAATTAATTATATTAAATTAAGCGCTAAATATATGGTATGAGCTAATTGCTACATCCAAACACTAAGTAGCTAGTTGGCGCTATACGGAGAACTGTAAAGCGCCAACACATGCCATATTTCTAAATAATCCAAAATAACTTAATTGGGTCAGTTACATGGTCACATTAAATTACGTTTGAACGGCTATAAAACGCCACATTGACAGTATCAAAATTACTAAATACAGCTAAAGTAAACATCTCTTACTCCCTCACTTTTTCAACACCTTCAGTTACAACCCCTCCAACGTACATTTTTAAACATTAAATAATATAAATATCTTTTCTATACTTCTATACTCACTACTACAACGTTAAATATTAAATATACCATCATTAATTGACCGAGTGAGGAGCATTCTAATGCTCCGGTACCGGTAAAGAACAACGAACTCCCCACCCCAGTGGAGGGTGGAGGCTTAAATTTGATTATGGATCCACGGTATGCACTAGCCTTGCGTCTTGGTAGGTGTGCTAAGTCCCAACTGATGAGCCCAACTTAGCACACGAGGGCGAAAGGCAGGCAACCAAGAATGAGTTAGCTGGAAAATTTAAAATGTCCAATAACGGACCATTATATTGGTATTACATACCACTTAGTTGAGCAGCTCATCTCCTTTCTCCCAAATCTTGCCAGCCCAAACTTTGCATCATTTTTGTAACGCTACTCTTTTGTCGGAAATCGCTCAGAACTAATTGTGCTGCTTTTCTTAGGATTTTTTCCAGTTCCTGAATCAAGTAATCCTCGTAATGGTCCCATACACTGGAACCATACTCTAATTGGGGTCTCACCAGGGACAAATATGCTCTCTCCTTTACATCCTTACTAAACCAAAACCAAACCAAACCCCATGGCACTACAGCCCTTGAAGGGCCATGGCCTACCAAGCGACCGCTGCTCAGCCCGAAGGCCTGCAGAGTACGAGGTGTCGTGGGGTCAGCACGACGAATCCTCTCGGCCGTTATTCTTGGTATTCTAGACCGGGGCCGCTATCTCACCGTCAGATAGCTCCTCAATTCTAATCACGTAGGCTGAGTGGACCTCGAACCAGCCCTCAGGTCCAGGTAAAAATCCCTGACCTGGCCGGGAATCGAACCCGGGGCCTCCGGGTGAGAGGCAGACACGCTACCCCTACACCACGGGGCCGGCTTACATCCTTACTACAACCCCTAAATACTCTCATAACCATGTGCAGAGATCTGTACCCTTTATTTACAATCATATTTATGTGATTACCCCAATGAAGATCTTTCCTTATATTAATACCTAGGTATTTACAATGATCCCCAAAGGGAACTTTCACCCCATCAAAGCAGTAATTAAATCACAGAGGACTTTTCCTATTTGCAAAACTCACAAATTGTCTTTTATCACCGTTTATCAACATACCATTGAATACTGTGCATCTCATAACATTATCAAGGTCATTTTGCAGTTGCTCACAATCTTGTAACTTATTTATTACTGTGTACAGAATAACATCATCTGCGAAAAGTGTTATCTCTGATTCCACTTCTTTACACATATTATTGATATACATAAGAAAACATAAATGTCCAATAATACTTCCTTGAGGAATTCCCCTCTTAAATTTTACAGGGACAGATAAAGCTTCACCTACTCCAATTCTCTGAGTTCTATTTTCTAGAAAGAGAGCCACCCATTCAGTCACTCTTTTGTCAAGTCCAATTGCACTCTTTTTTGCCAGTAGTTTCCCATGATCTACCCTATCAAATGCCTTAGATAAGTCAATCGCAATACAGTCCAACTGACCTCCTGAATCCAGGATATCTGCTATATCTTGCTGGAATCCTGCAAGTTGGGCTTCAGTGGAATAACCTTTCCTAAACCCAAACTGCCTTCTGTAAAACCAATTATTAATTTTGTAAACATGTCTTATATAATCAGAAAGAATGATTTCCCATAGTTTACATACAATGCATGTCAAACTGACTGGCCTGTAATTTTCAGCTTTATGTCTATCACCCTTTCCTTTATATACAAGGGCTACTCTCCATTCATTTGGTAAAGTTCCTTCATGCAAACAAAAATCAAACAAGTACTTCAGATATGGTACTATATCCCAACCAATTGTCTTTAGTATATCCGCCGAAACCTTATCAATTCCAGCTGCTTTTCTAGTTTTCAAGTTTTTTGTCTTACTCAGAATATCATAGCTGTCACAGGTAAATTTTAATACTTCTTTAGTATTAGTCACCTCCTCTATCTGGACATTACCCTTGTAACCAACAATCTTTACATATTGCTGACTGAATACTTCTGCCTTTTGAAGATCCTCGCGTACACACTCCCCTTGTTCATTAATGATTCCTGGAATGTCCTTCTTGGAACCTGTTTCTGCCTTAAAGTACCTATACATACCCTTCCATTTTTCACTAAAATTAATGTGGCCACCAATTATGCTTGCCATCATGTTATCCTTAGCTGACTTCTTTGCTAGGTTCAATTTCCTAGTAAGTTCCTTCAATTTCTCCTTACTTCCACAGCCATTCCTAACTCTATTTGTTTCCAACCTGCACCTCTTTCTTAGTCTCTTTACTTCCCTGTGATAATATAGTGGATCTTTACCATTCCTTACCACCTTTAAAGGCACGAACCTACTTTTACATTCCTCAACATTTGCTTTAAACCCATCCCAGAGTCTGTTTACATTTTTATGTACCGTTTTCCACCGATCATAGTTACTTATTAAAAACTCCCTCATGCCTGTTTTATCAGCCATATGGTACTGCCTAACAGTCTTAATTTTAATCTCTTCCTTTCTTTCACATTTATTTTTAATTACCACAAAAACTGCTTCGTGATCACAAATACCATCACTTACTTTGGTTTCTTTATAGAGCTCATCTAGTTTTACCAGCACCACATCCAGAATATTCTTCCCTCTAGTTGGTTTCATCACTTTCTGAATCAGGCGCCCTTCTCATATTAACTTATTTGCCATTTGTTGGTCATGCTTCCTGTCGTTCACATATGTTCCCAATTGAC
Source organism: Anabrus simplex (assembly GCF_040414725.1). Classification (NCBI taxonomy): domain Eukaryota; kingdom Metazoa; phylum Arthropoda; class Insecta; order Orthoptera; family Tettigoniidae; genus Anabrus; species Anabrus simplex. Next base: position 395,146,444 of record NC_090266.1, on the reverse strand, counting down.
ATTTGGTAAATTGAGATCACCCGCTATGATCATGTTCCTTTCCTTATCGTTTCCCACATAGCTGATTATCTTATCAAATAATTCTGAAACAGCACCTGTGCTACCCTTTCCTGGTCTGTACACTCCAAAGACGTCAAGTTGCCTATTATCTTTAGAAATGAGCCTTACCCCTAGAATTTCGTGCTTGTCATCTTTAACTTTTTTGTAGCTTACAAATTCTTCTTTCATGAGAATGAATACTCCCCCTCCCACCATTCCTATCCTACCTCTACGATACACCCTCCAGTTCCATGAGAAAATTTCTGCATCCATTATATCATTTCTCAGCAAAGATTCAACTCCTATTAAAAGATCTGGTAAGTATATATCTATTACTTTATTCTATTCCTTTTCTTACAATAATTTCTACAGTTGAGTACTAACAGTTTTATGTCATCCCTACTTGATTTCCAGTTCCCTGTTCCCTTAACACCACTCCGTAGGCCACGCTGTTTCTCTGAATGTACCTCCCTGTATCCCTTCTAATCAAATTTCCTAACTTATATGTACTGCTGCAGTTTAAGTGAAGGCCATCTGAGTGCAGATCCCTATCTCCTACCCACCCATTAGGGTCTAGAAATTTCATTCCCAGTTTCTCACATACCTTCTACATAGCCTCATTTAAATCCCCAATCACCTCCCAGTCAGTTTCCCTCCTACACAGTATTCCACTGATAACAATCTCTGCTTCCTTAAACTTTATCCATGCTGCATTTACCCGATCCCACACATCCCCAACTATGTTGGTACTTATAAATGCTTGTCTTTTGTTTTTAGTACCAACGTGAAACACTACCACCTTCTCCTTTCCCTCCTCCTTCTCTTCTACTTTCCTCAATATCTGCCTTAACCTAATTCCTGGATAACACTCTACAATGGGAGCCTTTCATTCACACACATTCCCGACATGTCTAACGATAGAATCCCCCATGACCAGAGCCTCAATCCTACCCACCGCATTTGATCCCCTCCCCTCCTGGTCAGTCCTGTCTTTCCTGACAGCTGCAGAAGCTACTTCCTCCTCCCTTTTCTCCATCACATGACCCTGTATCAACTATATTTTCCTTTTCACTACTCCATATTTTCCTTTTCACTACTCCACATTTCCCTTTCCTATCTCTTCCCTTTCTCCTAATTCCAAACTTCTCGTCAACAATTCCCTGTTCCTCATCCTCCCTCGGTTGTTCTACCTGCAGTGACTCGTACCGATTTCTCACCGACATTTGTCCTGAATATCTGAATATCTGAGAGAAATAATTCAAGAAAATTGTTTAGACTAATCTGCAGTAGAAGAAAGGGTACACAAGATGGAAAGAGCATATGGTATCACAAAGAATTTTTATAACAAAAAGTTCTATCCAAATATCCTAAAATAAGTCACTACACTACAGTGGTGAAACCGGAATCCTTATATGCGCATATGCAATTATTCAAGAAAATACTAGGTAAACAACATATAGGGATTCAGCCTCCTGGGTGACTCCCCTATGTACAGGTCAGTGGTAATAATAATAATAATAATAATAATAATAATAATAATAATAATAATAATAATAATAATAATAATAATAATAATAATAATAATAATAATAATAATTGTACCGGGCGGTACACCTCTACAATGCAAGTTCAAATCTTGCGCCAATTGAAACTTCTCTACTGTAGAAACCCGGAACTTTAACAACTGAACTAATTCTACTTGTCATCAGAAGATGTCACAGTGTGTTTTTGATTTGCTTTTGTTTTTCATTGATCAAGAAGTGTGGACATTCTCTAACAGATGTCTCTACCAAAAACTATGATAACGAACTCTCGTGGTGAGGAATGAACCTTCTTGGAGAAATGTTGAATTCATGAGTTTTGTCTTTACTAAATTTTGTTCTGTGGTTTGTGGGTTGGCAATATTAATCCTTTCCTTCAGCCTGTTTTGAATTTAGCCAATCAGTAATTTCTGTAATTAATTTTCCTCCAATCATAGCTTTCTTCTTCGAATTTCCATGTGTAACTCTTAGTCAACCAATAAAAATTGAGTGGGTGTGTCTATCATTTCTGAAAGGTCTCGAATTTTCTACGAGGGTATAAAACTGCTGATTTTCTTGTCTCTGGGCCACTCTTATAACATCTTGCTCAGTGTGTGAACATGAAGCAGGGGGCGGGAAGTGCCTCGTTCTTCAGGCAGCCGTTCTTCAACAAGGTAATGGCCTTTAAACATCTGTATTTCTTGCTAGCTCAGCAGTTTAACTCTCGGGGAGGGTTCGAAATCTTTAATATGTTACCTATATCTTTAAATATGTAAGCCTTTTCTATCCTTGTAAAAACTTCACATAACTTGAACTGTAATTCAGGGATAGAGAGTGCTTTACCCTCTCGAGCTCCCCTTCATTTTGAAGTTGAGGTGACTACGTTTTCATAACCGTTTCTTCTCTTCCTTAATGTATTAAAGTTTCTCATATGAGTCACGTCCCTAGCTTGGGATTAGCCCCTGTGTAATTGGCCGAGAGCCACTTAGGTTTTAAAATGTGTATTTAGGAGTGCAAGTTCACGCCTCCAGTCCTCTCTGTACTTCGGGCCAGTAACTTACCCTGTTGTTTTTTCTTCATTGCGAAAGCCCTGTAGTTTGGGTACTAGTTACCCCTGTTTATTTATAAGTGTGCCTTAAGGGCAGTTAAGTGTACAGTCTGTTTATGGCCTTCCGATAGGTTTGAATTATTGAGAGCGGGTTCGCTCTTTCCTAAATTTGATCTCTGTGTGCCTCTAGGAGGCTTAACATTGCAATTAGGAGCAAGTGCTCCTTGGTATGATGGGGTTTTCTGCCCCTTTGTTAAAAAGGTACCATGGCAAAGTTGGGCTTGAAGCTCAAAGATGTGAGGTGGGGCTTGAAGCCCAGGACTTGTAACGAACATTGGACTTGTTCTTTCATTTGGAAAATCATACTTGTACCTGGATTTTGCCTTATGGTAATTTCGCCTAGTGAAAATATGTTGAATTGCCTCTAAATTTTAACTTTCGTGGTTTTGGACCTTATTGTTGGTTATTGGTTGACTTGCTGTTATTTGTTGAAGTCTAAAGCTTTGTTAAATCTTGTTAAGTGTTGGCATTTTTGAAAATATAACCTTTCTTGAAATTTTAATTCGCTTTTCGGACTTGTAGTTAGACCCATTCCAGCCCTCACTTTCTTTCACCTCTGCCTTCCACGGATAACTCCGTAACAAGTGGTAGCAGAGCGTGGTTGAATGGGTCTCAATTTAGCACCTTTTGACGGCTAAACAGTGCTTTTGATTCGAACTCTAACAGTTTTCTCCGTCGCTGGAATTTTTCGATTTTTCTAAATTTGTAAAGTGTCTGTCATCATGCCCGGCCCTCGCGATGTCCTCCATCCCAGCTATTTACGAGAGGAAGAATTGATTTATGAATTAACAATTAGAAATGTTCAATCTGGAGGCACGGTTGCGGCCGATATCACTAAGCTTAAAGATTCTCTTGATTTGCCGATTACCACCCCAACTTTGGGAGAGAAAGAGATTGATGACTCTCTCTCCACGATCACTGACAATACTACTGAGCTAGCATACGTAGTTAGTTTTTTTGAAGGAGGGGATCCATCCCCAAATCAACTCAAAAGTGTACAGGCCAGATTGTTCCATTTTTCTAATAGAGTTAACGATCTGTTGTCTCTAAAGCTGAATGACATTCAAGGGAAAGAGGCTAGTGCCCTTCTCGAAAACCTTTCTAAACTCTCCAGTAAGGTTACTCTATTGTTAACTGGAGCTGTACCCCCCACACTCGACCAACCCACTCTGGTAAACGTAGATAGCGAGGAATACTCTTCTAAAGGAGAAGAATATAGGAAATCTGTAGGAGCTCAACAAACCACTGCCCCATTAGACAATGAATCCGAACGTCGCACCTCGTTGAATAATGCACCTTCTGAAACAGCTTCTCCGCCACTGAGGCCTCTACCTACTATGTCACCTGGCTTCAGCAGTTTGCCCCATCCTTTAGCATTGTTGCTCAGAGGTATTTCGAAGTTCTCCGTCAATTCCACCAGTGATGTTACTGCTTTTCTAAGATTTTTCGTTGAGTTTCAGGATCATGCTCTTGTTTTTTCTCTTTCTCCGTGTCAAATTTTGCAGATCCTATTCAATTGGTGTTTTATCTGATAAAAAAGTAAGAGCAATTGCTGATCAATCATCTATAGAAGAATTTCACGCCCATCTGTTAGCTAATTTTATTCCGTCTCGAGCTAGGTCATCACTAATTCAGAAGTACTATTACCGAGTACAGCGGCTGGATGAAAATCTTGCCTTCATCCAAGGCATCATATTCTACACCAGAGTATTTGCCCTCCATTTTCCTGAAGATCAAATTGTACAAGCCATTGTGGAAGGCATTTCTCCATCATAGAGGTCATATTTGTGCTTTGCGTCGCGTCCTCAAACATTTGCCGAGTTAGAGGCTATGGCTGTCTCAGCCGAGGTAGTTCGATACGCTGACACATTACGGGTCGCTAAGGAGCCCCCTCCGTTCGCGAGCAATTTTCGGCCACCTCCTCGCCAACTTTCACTGTTCGCAAATGTTATGCTTGTGGCTCGGCCGATGATCTCCGAAACAAGTGCCTTTTAGTTAAATCTAGCGGGACAAAGAATGGAGCAGGGTCATCTCAAGGCTGTTTTAAATGCGGCGCTTTCTCCCATATTGCCAAAAATTGCCCGAATTCGAATAGCACTCCCTCCTGCTCAACTTCGGGTGCAACTTCCACCAACAATCAAAAGTTACTAGTGCCTTCGGTTGAGTCGACTAACTCTTCTTTTCGAGGCTCAGCCCCAAGTAAACCTGCCCGAAAGCTCAGGGAAATTTCATTCCTCTAATTCGTCTTTTGAAGGTCCCAAAGAATGTCTTAGGATTGCGGCGGATACCCCCGCACCTGTTCCATTACTCAAAATTGAATTGAATAATGAACCTGTAACTGCTCTATTAGATTCAGGCAGTGTTTGCTCCATTATTTCGGCTGAATGGTATTCCAAATTAAAATCTGTGTGTAAACTTCCGGATTATTGTTCGTCTTTGGTTCAATGCGTTTCGGCAAACTCCTCTCCATTAGAAATTTTAAGTTTCCTGTATGCCAAAATTCGTATTTCTAAATTTACTTGGAAAGTTAAACTGTTTGTGGCTAAGCACTTGTCTTGCCCCATTATATTGGGAGCCGATTTCATGTCTCACACCGGTCTAGTGCTCGACATTCAGAGCAAGTCGTGCACTTTCAAGTTTGCTAGTAGTTTCAAAATCCCCTTGTTATCATGTAGTTCTGTATCATGTTCATCTGTTTCGCCTATCCAGGATGAGATGTTGTTAGACCTTAGATATCTACCTGAGGAGCAGGCTGATAGTATTCGCAAGTTGTGTCAGTCGTTTCCAGAAGTTTTTCTGATACTCTTGATGTTACTGACCTCATTGAATACAAGATTGAGGTTACGGATTCGATTCCAGTCCGTTTTCCACCTTATAGGCTATCTCCACCTAAAATGAAGGCTTTGAAGGAAATCATAGGTCAGATGTTGAAGGATGGTATTATTCGACCCTCTAAGTCGGCGTATTCTTCGCCTATTTTTCTAGTCCCGAAACCCCAAGGTGGCTTCAGGCCTGTGATTGATTATAGGGCTCTCAATAGGAAGGTGGCGTTACAATCCGTGCCCCTTCCCGAACTTCACTCTTGTTTTTCATGGTTTCGAAAAGCTAAGTTCTTTACCATCTTAGATCTTAATCAGGCTTATAATCAGATACCTCTGGCGGAAGAATCTAAACAGCTTACAGCGTTTGCCACTGATTGGAACCTGTACGAATACAACCGCGTGCCTTTTGTGCTCCCCACGGGAGAAGCCGTGCTTACGAGACTGCTAGACAGGGTCTTCTCCGACATCAAATTTGAGTATCTATAATATTATCTTGATGATGTCGTCGTATTTTCTGAGACCTTTGAAGAATATCTAGATCATCTGAAAGAGGTCCTGAGTCGCCTTCGTAAGGCAGGGTTAACGGTGAATTTATCCAAGTTTGCCTTCGCTAAACTTTCCATGTCATTTCTAGGGCACATTGTGTCGCCCGATGGTGTCGCTGTAGATCATTCTAGAACACAGGCCATCCGTGATTTTAAGCCTCCTAAGGACATCAAAGGTATTGCCAGGTTCATAGGCATGGTGAATTTCTTCAAGAAATTTATTCCTAACTTCGCTAATAGAGCGGCACCCTTGAACTTACTTCATAGGAAAGGTGTCAAATTTGAATGGGGGCCTTCCCAACAAGCCGCTTTCGAAGACCTCAAATTAGCTCTTTGTAACGCTCCTGTTCTTGCTATGCCTAATTTTTCGAAGAAATTCATCGTCCAAACCGACGCGTCGTCGTCGGCTGTGGCTGCAGTCCTTCTTCAAGAGACTGAACTAGGGAGGCGACCCATCGCCTATGCATCTAGGACTCTATCGGCTCAAGAAGCCAAGTATTCCATCTATGAGCTTGAAGGTTTGGCTGTTTTATTTGCGTTAGAGTAGTTCCGCCTCTATCTGGAACACGTCAAGTTCGACTTTGAAACGGATAACCAAACCTTAAGCTGGGTCTTAGCTAGGCCGCGTCATACTGGTCGCATAGCCCGCGGGCCATCAGAATTTCTGCCTTCCAATTTGATGTCAGGCATATAAGAGGAACGGAAAATGTTGTGGCAGATGGACTAAGCCGTATGTTTGCCAATGATGTAGAGACCCCTGAACAGGTTGATAGTTCTTCACCTCCCGAGTCCATACTACCTGAGGTTAATGCCATTCTAACGGATGCTCCCATGTTATTTAGGGATATCGAAAAATATCAACGTGAAGATCCAGTGCTGGCTCCTATTATGGAAACCCTTTCTTCTGGGGAATATGTCGTCCCTAATGTATTGAGGAATGGTGTTTTATTTTGCCCGTCGGGGCATGATAAGAAGATGAAAGTTGTGGTTCCAGCTGTTCTCGTGGCCATGATCTTCAACTACTATCATGAGACCCTATTAGGGGGGCATTTAGGCATCTTTAAAACTCGAGAAAATATCAAAGAAGTGTTCATTTGGAAAGGTATGCACGGCAAAATTCGTGAATTAGTAAAAGCTTGTAAATCTTGTTGGCCTAGTAAACCCACCATGTCCATGTCTTCTCACCAAGCGTCGCGCCCCATGGAACGTCTTTACATCGACTACGTAGGACCCTTCCCCAGTCAAAGGGGAATGCCAACAAGTTCATCCTTGTGTGTGTAGATGGCTTCACTAGATTCTCATGGTTATTTCCGACTAAGCTGGCTACCGCTCAGTCCACCATTTCTTGTTTAAATTCTATCTTTGCTTCTTTTGGTCCGTGTCATTATATTGTGTCTGATAATGCTAAAGCCTTTACCTCTAATCTCTTTCGTAAATTCTGTTTTGATCTATCTATCTCACATGTAACAACCTCTGCATACTATCCTCAACCATCTCTGGCTGAACGGGTCAATCGTAATCTGAGGTCGGCTCTTATTGCCTATCATCATGATGATCATTCTAGGTGGGACACGTCCTTGCATTGGTTAGCTTTCGCTTTAAATTCGGCGGTTCACGAATCTCATAAGTTTACTCCAGCTTCCTCGATGTTTAAGTTTGTTCCCAACACGCCGCTCTCTAACCTTTGGTCTCTTAGTGATATTCTACCTGAGACAATAGATCCAGATAATATTAGAGATCTTTGGAAGAAGGCTAAGGCCAATCTTAAAATTTCTCATGAAAAGGTTACGGAAAGATATGATCGTGGACGAAGGCCCACCAATTTAAAAGTAAGAGACCAAGTTATGGTCAAGAACTTTGTTCCCGCAGGCAAGCTTGCCCCCAGATTTCATGGGCCGTGCATTATTTTAGATTTTCTTACTCCGGTCACATTGTTAGTGAGCAATTCAGCACCGAGAGAATCTTTAGGGTTCACCTGTCTCAGGTGAAACCTGTGTAAATTACTTGCTCATTGGATCTTTAACATCTCGTAAGAACCCCAAACGTTATATTTTTTGGGGGGTGTTTATTTTTAAGGCCTTCTGCTCTGTGTTTGTTCATTTACCTTGTACAACCTTCCCCATAGTTACTCTGCTGTCCTGTCAATTCGGCCATTACAACGCTCCTGTCTCCTGCTAAACCACACGAGTGGCAAATAAAATAAAGTTGCCACGCCGCTGGCCCCTCAGCCTCACCTCAAAAACAGTACCCTAAAACATTAATGTCCAACACAAATTCTGCCGCCGAGATCTTACTATTTCAGTGCCCCCGCAGCCGTGCGGCGCCGTACCGCCACTGAGGTGGGTTACGGGCCCACTCCACTCCAGTGAGGTCAACCAGTGTACGGCGAGCCGGAGCCTACCTTCCGGCCAAGGCTGATGTGCGACGCACCACCCGCAAGCTACTCGAAGACTGTAAACAAACTTCGTATCTGCGGCGTGCTTCACCACGACTACACCTCTCATAATAGCGGGATAGGTGTATCTCAGGGTACTTGAGGGGTCCAGGCGATCTCGACAGAGCTTTGGCAGCGGCGACTGGTCTTGCCGTCAAAATTAATCGACAGCTAATGTACTTCTTCGGCTACATGAACACTCTATTTCTGCAATTAATAATTTTTAGCTTCAAATCAACCTTTGGTGGACTTAGAAAAATATTACTTGCATGAATTAATGTTTTTGTTTCGCAATTCTACTACTACAAATAAATTCTAAAACTGGACTTAAACTAGTCCCACCCCCCTCCGTCAAACAACTTAAGGGACCTCCGGCTACTGAAAAGTTGTATTTTCTCTTCTAAATTCTTCTTCAACCAATCAGCAACAAACTTGGACTTTGTTTCGGAAAAAAAATGCTTCTGTGTCACCCCTTGGAAGGACTCTTGGGTGGGAGGTCTGTACCGGGCGGTACACCTCTACGACGAAAGTTCAAATCCTGCGCCAATTGAAACTTCTCTACTGGAGAAACCCGGAACTATAACAACTGAACTAACTCTACTGGTTATCAGAAGATGCCACTGTGTGTATTTGATTTGCTTTTGCTTTTCATTGATCAAGAAGTGTGGACATTCTCTAACAGATGTCTCTACCAAAAACTATGATAACGAACTCTCCTGTAAAGGAATGAACCTTCTTGGAGAAATGTTGTATTCATAAGTTTTGTCTTTACTTAATTTTGTTCTGTGGTTTGTGGGTTGGCAATATTAATCCTTTCTTTCCGCCTGTTTTGAATTTAGCCAATCAGTAATTTCTGTAATTAATTTTCCTCCAATCATAGCTTTCTTCTTCGAATTTCCATGTGTAACTCTTAGTCAACCAATAAAAATTGAGTGGGTGTGTCTACTCATTACTGAAAGGTCTCGAATTTTCCACGAGGGTTTAAAACTGCTGATTTTCTTGTCTCTGGGCCACTCTTACAACATCTTGCTCAGTGTGTGAATATGTAGCAGGGGGCGGGAAGCGCCTCGCTCTTCAGGCAGCCGTTCTTCAACAAGGTATTGGCCTTTTAACATCTGTATTTCTTGCTAGCTCAGCAGTTTAACTTTCGGGGAAGGTTCGAAATCTTTAATATGTTACCTATATCTTTAAATATGTAAGCCTTTTCTACCCTTGTAAAAACTTCACATAACTTGAACTGTAATTCGGGGATAGAGAGTGCTTTACCCTCTCGAGCTCCCCTTCATTTTGAAGTTGAGGTGACTACGTTTTCATAACCGTTTCTTCTCTTCTTTAATGTATTAAAGTTTTCTCATACGAGTCACGTCCCTAGCTTGGGATTAGCCCCTGTGTAATTGGCCGAGAGCCACTTAGGTTTTAAAATGTGTATTTAGGAGTGCAAGTTCACGCCTCCAGTCCTCTCTGTACTTCGGGCCAGTAACTTACCCTGTTGTTTTTTCTTCATTGCGAAGGCCCTGTAGATTGGATACTAGTTACCCCTGTTTATTTATAAGTGTGCCTTAAGGGCAGTTAAGTGTACAGCCTGTTTATGGCCTTCTGATAGGCTTGAATTACTGAGAGCGTGTCTGCTCTTTCCTAAATTTGATCTCTGTGTGCCTCTAGGAGGCTTAACATTGTAATTAGGAGCAAGTGCACCTTGGAATGATGGGTTTTCTGCCCCTTTGTTAAAAAGGTACCATGGCAAAGTTGGGCTTGAAGCTCAAAGATGTAAGGTGGGGCTTGAAGCCCAGGACTTGTAACGAACATTGGACTTGTCCTTTCATTTGGAAAATCATACTTGTACCTGGATTTTGCCTTATGGTAATTTCACCTAGTGAAAATATGTTGAATTGCCTCTAAATTTTAACTTTATTCGTCTTGGACCTTATTGTTGGTTATTGGTTGACTTGCTGTTATTTGTTGAAGTCTAAAGCTTTGTTAAATCTGTTTAAGTTTTGGCATTTTTGAAAATATAATCTTTCTTGAAATTTTAATTCGCTTTTCGGACTTGTAGTTAGACCCATTCCAGCCCGCTCCTTCTTTCACCTCTGCCTTCCACGGATAACTCCGTTACAACAACAACAACAACAACAATAATAATAATAATAATAATAATAATAATAATAATAATAATAATAATAATAATAACGAATAGAGTAGAAACATCACTTGACAAGCAACTGGGTGAGTATCAAGCTGGATTTCGAAAAGGTAGATCTTGTTCAGAACAAATATTTAACTTAAAATCCATAATTCGCCATAGGATATTGAATTCAAAAAACATTGTTGTGACATTTGTAGATTTTAAAAAGGCCTTTGACTCGGTTGATAGAGAAACCATAGATAAAAAATTCGTGAATTTGGAGTGAAAACTAAATTGGCAAACCTAATACGTGAAACACTTACTGACACAATTTCTAAGGTGAAATTTTTGGTTTAGATATCCAAACCTATTATGATAAATACAGGGGTATGGCAAAGTGACGGTCTGTCACCCCTTCTATTCAACTGTGATGTAGAGAAAATTGTAAGAATTTGGAACGTAAAGCTTAAAGAGCATAACATTTTGCCGGTGACTATGGGGAGAAAAACAAAGGCGTTGAAATAAATTGCCTAGCATTTGCAGACTATTTCACTATATTGTCAGAAAACCTAACAAGTGCAATAACACAAATCAATCTCTTGGAAGCCAACAAGACAGGTTTGAGAATCTCCGTATTAAAAAAAAAAATTATTACAAACATCAAGAATGCTCCAAAAATATTTGGTGACAGATATTGGTCCAGTAGAAAGAGTAACGAAATTCGAATATCTGAGAGAGATAATTCAAGAAAATGGTTTAGACAAATCTGCAGTAGAAGAAAGGGTACACAAGATGGAAAGAGCATAAAATGGTATCACAAAGGATTTTTATAACAAGAAGTGTCTATCTAAAAATCTTAAAGTAAGACACTACACTACAGTGGTGAAACCGGAATGCTTATATGCATGTGAATGTCTGGTACCGGTACTAAACAACAGATTAGATAAACTTGAGGTAGGTACTAGAAAGGAGAATCATGAGAAAAATCTTAGGCCCTGTGAAAACAACAGAAGTATGGAAATGAAGATCTAATGATGAAATATACAGGAACATAGAAAACATAACAGTAACCATAAGAAAAAGGAGATTGCAATTTTTCGGACATATTTACAGAAGGGATGATTCCAGATTAACTAAAAGGATTTACAAGTACGTTTGGGACAAAAAGGCAACAACTAGCTGGATTCAAGAAGTAAGGAAAGATTTAGAAAGAAATAATATAAATGAAGAAGAAACTATGGACAGCGAAATTTTTAGGAAGAGGGTAGTAAGTATGGAAAGATTCCAAGGAAGATGAACAAGAAGCCTGGTGCGAAGTGGTCCGAGGACAGAAGGAAACAGCATAGTGAAAGTATGAAAGAATATTGGAAGGAGCAGAAGAGAAAACAACACAGTATGAAGAACTGAATTGAAATTGGCACGTGGTCCTTAGCAGGCCTCATCGGAAATAATAATAATAATAATAATAATAATAATAATAATAATAATAATAATAATAATAATAATAATAATGGTATATGGCCTTCAAAGTGGCCTGGTACGGATCTTTCGAGTTGACTCCGTTTGGCGACCTGCGCGTCTATGAGGCTGGGGCACTACCTACGATGGAATCTAATGCTGAAAAGGCACACGCACCCAGTCCCCGAGCCATTTTAAGTACGGTAACCAATGAAGGTTAAAATCTCGACGCGGCCGGGAATCGAACCCGGAACCCCTTGGCCAAAGACCAGCACCCTAATCATTCAGCCATGGAGCCGCACAATTCAGTGGCGATTGACTTATGATTGATTGATCGATCGATCGATCGATTGGGATTTCGGTGATATAAATCCTTACTGCTGAATATTTTAGATTGCACTGAATTAATAAAATGTTTTCAAGCGCTGAATGATCGTAAGTTGTTTCTTTCGTTGAATACCTCGTCTGAAGTATTATATTCTTTGCTTGTTGTACGTCCTTCGACATTGTTACGTCAGTGGAAGGTTTGATTGATTCACCGAGAATACATCTTTGTTCAGCAATGCATATAGCTTCCCCATGATATCAGTCAATGTTATGTAAAGATATTCCGTTAATTACGGAAGCCATTGATCTAACACGTACAGAACTGTATATTGGTGAGCTTAAATATCGAAATTATTGACTTTTGCAGTGACTGCTGAAATTGTCAAGTAAGTACCAGTTGAACGTAACGTATGTACCGTAGTTACCGGAAAGTGTAAATGACTTCTAAGAAAGCAGGGGCATTAACTTAAAATAATATTCGAATTGATATCCTAAAAATAAAGACAGTTCTGAAGAATTTGATGAAGGTTTGTGTACCTCTGTTAACTTTCAATTCGTTACAAAATGACCTTGTTACTCTCTGAAGGAAGATTTGGCTAGGCCATTACTTCATAAATTTGAGTACCGGTACCTGTAATTAAGAAATGATAAACATAAACGTTAGCATAGAAAGTAGAAAATAAAATTTGCTGTTGTTTAGGCTGAGCGGAGTGAAGGCAGAGTCGTAGTTCATCACCTTTGCGTAATTTGGCTTTGTTCTCGACGTTTGCTCTCTCACTACATTCAGGAACGTTTTAATACCGGGCCCGATGACCTAGATGTTGGTCTCCTTTAAACAAGCATCATTATCATCGACATCATCTTTTGCTACGATACGCTACCTCATTGGATACGGCCGTATAATTCTTTCACTAGGCCATGGTTTTTGTTTAAGCTGTTCTTTTTTCTGAAAGGAATGCTGTCACTTAAAAATTTGCTCTTTTAGGTATAACGGTAATTGAACAAACCGCTGCTATTACGCGTTTATGGTATGAGTATGGCTTACCGAGAGGGTATGCTAATCGTAACTGCTTGAAAACCGTGGGACGTGAATGAGCTGCAGCAGCCGACGAAGAGTAAGTTATTTTTGAGCTCAGCAAGAGAACACACCTTTGATCCTTGTCAAACTTCCGCACAGGCTTCCATCATGCTGCGTTTCGCTCGTTATGCTTGCCATAAGAAACTTATCAACTCTCTTATGGTTCAAAATGTAAACAACCGAGCAATTGGCAGCGTGGTTTGGGTCAGGTAGCTATCAGCTCGCATTCGGGAGATGGTTGGTTCGAACCCCACATTTAGCAGTTCTGAAATTTGGTTTTCGTTGTTTCCTATTTTCAGACAAGGAAAAATGCTGGGACTGTACCTTCCCACTCCTAGCCCTTTTCCAACCCATTGTCACCCATAAGACCTATCTGTGTCGGTGTGACATAAAACAGATTTAAAAAAAATGTAAACAGAGTAGTCTTTTGGTTAATTTAAAATTTGTCTCTGGCAGGTTAAGTAAGATAAGATCTGCAATGACTGACATGACCGATAAGCATACTTACTGCTAAGGGAAATTTAGCAGTCTTAATATTTTAAATACCATACGATACTATACATAGGTTAAAATTAATAGTAGTTTACTTACAGGATAGGTTAGAATCTGGTTAAAATCATTCTGGACATTTAATATATATATGTATGTACCTACCTCGACAAACATCCTGTAATTTGTAAAGTACCTATGCCTTCACGGTGGCGATTATCATACATGAGTATAGCTTACTGAAACAATATGTTCATCGTAACTGCTCGAAAACTGTGGGACGAGAATGAGCTGCAGCAGCCAATGGAGGATAAGTTATTTTTGAGCCCAGCAATAGAACACACCTTCGATCCTGGTAAAACTTCTGCACAGTCTTCCACCATGCTGTGTTTTGCTCATTATGCATGTCGTAAGAAACTTATCAACTCTCTTATAATTCAATATATAAACAACTGAGAAAGTGGCCACATGGTTTGTGTCATGTAGCTATCAACTTGCACTTGGGAGATAGTGGGTTTGAACCCCATAGTCTTCACTGAGCGGAATGAGTTCTCTCTCCACATCAGGTATGCTCTGTGTTAAACTCTCAAGCTGCTCTAGTGAGATATCCGGTCACACTATTCTTAGGCAAATAAGAGATAGCTGTTAAAGGAAAACAGATGGGTTTGGATAGAGTGAAATTACTATTTCCGGTAAATAACTCAGCTCCCTAAAGGGACCAAAGGATTCAGGTAGATGAGTCCCTCTAAGGGGGCTGATGGTCCCCTGGGTGGGGGATATGTCCCCCAAATCCATAAAGCAGCATCTGCAGCTCCTATACTGGGCAGCAGCAATTAGGAGAATGCTGCGACAGGTGATCATTTATAAGAGAACGGCAAAGAATCCACAATGTAAGAGAGAAGACAATGGTAAACCTCTTTCATAGATTGCAGTATTACCAACAAAAGTATATGGGATATGACTGAAGTGATTTATGTTGATATAATACCAGAAGATGAGATCCTCAGGTTGTAATGCACTCAATATGTTACTGAGGAAGAGCTCAGGATCCTTCATAGTACTGGTGATGCTAATGATGTAGCAAATGCTGATGATGCTGCCATTCAGGAAAAGAGAATACGAAGATGTAAGGACAGATTAGTTGTTGGCACATGGAATGTGCAGATTATGTATCAAGATAAATTAGAAATTGTGAAACATGAGATGACTCACTTGAATATTTACATCTTAGGAATTACCATGTTCGATGAACTGAAATCAGGAGAACACATAACATATTACTCAGGAAATTTTGACTGACAATTGCAGTGATAGGTGATTATGTTGTTTCCCTAAAGCTAAGACTGATAGGGAATCAGTGAATCAACAAATATGCTATGAGACAGGTCCAACATTGGAGGCACATTGGCCAGTTTTATTCTTACAGTACCATGGAGGAATTTGTGACTGTGCCTGTGAAATGTCCCACCGAATATTTTTTTTGCTAGTGTATTACCATTGCATAACTCAGGTAGGCCCTCAGTGACAATAAGACAGTGAAGGACAAGGACTGAGGAGAAAGTGCCCATGAGGTTAAACATTTGTGGATGGAAGGGTTTGAACTCACCATCTTACAATTGGAAACATACAGATACCCAGCCTGTTCCATGCATCCAACCCGCTCAGCCCCAGCAAATTATGTGGCTATGGAAGAGAATTTCTGTGGTACAATTTGTTGGCTCAACATATTTATATATACCATCAATATGAAACATCTAGGGAGCAACATGTCACTATCTGTAGAGCTGCACCTGCTATTTCACAAAAACTAGAGGCTGTAGAGGGGAACATAAAACAATGGAGAAATTGTGTATGCTCATGAAATAGGACTGTATTAACAATAAAACATTCACAAGCTAATGAGCAATTTAGCAGTTGTATCATTTGCTGATTGATCATTGTCTTGAAAACTTTACATAAATAATTTGTAAGGCAAATTGGTCAGTAACTGTCTGTATACTTACCACAGTTAAGAATCATTACTATTATCAGAAAAAAGAACAGCTTAAACAAAAACCATGGCCTAGTGAAAGAATTATACGGCATGAAAGAACTTCAAGTGCGAGACAGCCTCATAGACAAAGTGAAAATGTTGTATAGTGGGAACAGAAGCTGTATTCAAGTAGGATGTGGTTTATCGGACTGGTTTGAAACAAAGAGAGGAGTGCAGCAGGGCAGCTCATTGTCACCACCTCCTAATACTTCTTTGGTGTAACAGTGCTATAACTTGAAAACAGTAGCACAGCTGTAAAACAGCAGGTGATGTTCGCAATGTTTCGGCTGAAACTAGTACTATATACAGTATACAATAATATAACTGTGTACAAAATTGAAGTTATATTGATTAGGAGGAACATCCTTTGATATCACGATACAGTGTCTTGAGAAGAGAGAACTTTTCTTTGAATACCTGTATGGTATGCGATCATCTTGTACACTTGGAAAGTATGATCCAATACTCTTTTACTCCAATGTGTAATGCAAGTATACACAGGGCTCTTCTGCCTTCCTTGCTATATTACTGTATGATGGAGAAAGCTTATGACAGCATGTGGCATCAAATCATCTCAACCCTGTATCACTGGAAATTCCAAGGTAACTCACTGGTAGTCTTTGCAAATATTTTGTTCTTCAACCTATTCCATATCAAAATGGGCAGGGCATATTCATAACATCACATACACAGGAATGGAATTGCACAGGGATCAGTATTGAGTATACTGTAATCTGTTTGCAAAAGCCATTAGTAATAATGTTTCTGCTCCTGATCCAGCAGTTGTACCATTTAAATATGTAAATGATACCGAGTGGCTGCATAGTTTGGGTGATGTAGCTGGCTGCTTGCATTTGGGAGCTAGTGGGTTCGAACTTTACTGTCAATAGCCCTGAAAATGATTTTCACACCTGGCAAGTGCTGGGGCTGCACCTTAATAAATGTCATGGTCACTCCCTTTCCAGTCCTAGTCCTTTCCTATTCCATCATCACCACGAGACCTATCTGTATCTGTGTGACATAAAGCTAATTGTAAAATAAAAAAAGTGTAGGTGATATTTTGCTCTGCTAGTATTTGGACAGTAGCTATTGCAGAGCGACAGTTTGCAACACACTTTAAGGAGAGTTAAACAATGTTTCCTCAAATATGGCTTCCAGTTTTCAACCTCAGTGACGTTGCTTGTTCACTATCCTTCAGGAACATTGCCTTACTAATAGTTGATGGCAACTGATTTTTGGGACATGTTTTTGACAGTAAATTCATGTCGGAGCCACGTTGATTGAGCCAGTATTTTACCTCCTGAGCCACCGAGCCCAGCAACTTTTTTTTAAGAACATCTGAAGAATGCACTATACTATAATAAATTGCATACTTAGTTTACAGTGGCATAGTAATATTGAGGACCAGAATGAGAAATGTCAAATATCTCCATTAATATTAGCTGTATGGAAAAAACTGTGCAAAATACTGTTTCCAAACTTTTATGCTTCATACATTCATATCTTGAGGAATAATGATGTAAATATTTGCAATTATTTCTTTTTTTGCAAAGTTCCAAATATCTCTGGAAAAATCAATTACATCTACAACCTGTACTTAATAAAAGTTCTTGAAACTACAATACCCAATCAATTATAAGGGGCAGTCAAATGAAAACGAACACCCTCCATAAAACACAAGCCACGCAAAAGGTGGTAACACTGTTGGTACGTATCGATACTGCCATCGCTGTAGTAGGAGAACTGCATAGTGACAACTCACAAGTGCATGCAGTTGTTCAGTTCTGTCTTTGTTGATGCGTGGACTGGTCTAGTGTGTTCGTCCAGCTGTAGAAATGGAGGCAGTCAAAGAACAGCAGAGAAATATGGTTCATTTTGTGATAGTTGAGGGTGCTGGAGTATGTGAAACTCATTGTTGCATGCCTGCTGTGCATGGCAAACACTGCATGTTCATGGCAAATGAGAACGAGTGCCATAGGATATTCTAAGATCGGTGAACATCACTGCAAGGTGATGCATGCCCAGAACAGGCCCATTGACCCATTATTCCTATGCTTCAGCGATTTGGTTGAGAAACACTTCAACATCCTCCCTACTACCTGGATATTTCACCTTGTGATTTTGACAGTTTTGATGACCTGAAGGAAGACATTCGTGGTTGTTGGTTTCATTCTAATAAGGTAGTGCAAGAGTGGGTGTAGCTGTGGATCGGTCAAGGACCTACCTCTTTCTACAAAACTGGAATTGAACGTTTCGCCTCCCAGTGGGATGTGTATTAACACTTCTGGTAAATACAGTACTATTGAATAAAACCATTCCATGGTAAAATAATTTTAGCTGGTGTTCGGTTTTCATTCAACTGCCCCTTATATATCTCATACATTATTCCTGTACGGGCTAACAGAGATATTAACGACATAAATTTTTAGGGCTAAACAAAGATCCTCAATGTTGAATGTCACTGACATAGAAGAACTGTGCAATCATCATGGTGATGAGTTCTAGTGATGATGGTCTTTGTTGTTGTATTTGCTTTTAAGATATGCATGCATTAGGTAACTGCAGCAGAGATTGGCCAGATAACACACCCCATGTAGACATTCATTGTACTACACTCCAATGTGTAATGCAAATATACACAGGGAAGGGGGCTCTTCTGCCTTCCTTGCTATATTATGACGGATCCATAAACAGCATAATACTGATTCTCTCTGAGAAATGGGAAAATAAATTTTCTATACGTTAGTTGTCCACTTGGTTGCTCTCAGATAATTGGACAGAAAAATAGCCTGCCACTCCTCCTTCCAATAAGACATTAATATGAATCACAGCTGAGAGTGTATATCATTAACTGATACATATAGGGCAATGAGGGCAATGTGATTGCCTCCCTTGCAGCCTGATCCACAAGTTCATTTTCCCCTTCTCCTGTATAACTAGCAACATACATAAAGGAAACCTGACCAGCAGTTCATATATATGGTTTACCATTGGGTACTGCAACAGGCATTTATCATTCAACTGTTAAGTACTAGGAGAGTCAGTGCAGACTAAGAAGTGTTGACATGCAGAACCATTGTGATAACATTGGACCCTGCTGTATACTCGCTGAGTGGCTGAGGCAGGGAAAGCAAATACTATGGTATCTGTTGCACAACTCTTTACGGGCAGTTTTTGAGTGAACTAACAGTTGTGTGTCTTGCAGTAGGTTGAAGCAGAGCATGCAGTACAGTCTACATCTGTATCGTGAAAGGACTGTGTGTAATATTTCTAGGCAATGTGAAAAAGCTGCAGAACATGGTGCTGTGAATAGTACTGCAGGTAAAAGTCGTCATTGTCAGAAGAAGGCGGAGCTTGAAGAATTATATGCTACACATCTCTGGAGCTTTATGGCATTTGCAATGGTGCACTAATTTAACAGGAGATTGAGAGAATAGTGTTAAGTATTGGTTTTGAAAGTAGTGTTGAAGGCAGTGATCAGGAACCCAATAACACCAAAGCTAGGGAATCGGATGTTAGCTCGACCGATATAGCAGGAGAGGCTGTCAAGTTTAATTTAAAATTAATTGTTGTAAAATGTATGTACAAGCCATTTAATTTTATTTAAATTAGATTCATTTACTTACAAATAAAAATCTTCTTAATATACTTAATTGTATATTGATGAATCTCTGCTTGGTGTCAATAACCCTGCAGTATGGCGTATAACTCTCTCCCTAATAGTCACCTGGATGATACTACATTTCAGTGTGCTTACATGTAAATGACAAAGACTCATGCAACAGATTATTCTGTAATCCAC